>NC_134474.1:66900611-66940802 GCF_964194025.1 Convolutriloba macropyga | reverse complement strand
TATCCGTTCAGCTTTATAGTCTTCAGCATAAAAACGAACACCATTTCCGCAAAGGTGAATAACCTTTAACAAAAACGAGTTTGATAATTGTAAAAATTACTAATTTTTATATTCTGTCTGATGAAACCGAGTTTGTTTTTCTACTGAATCGGTTTTTGCGTGAATGATGTTGAGAGTAAATATATTGAAAGTATGCTAAATTAGGCAGGAAATTACTCTTTTTCATAAAGCTTCAGGTTTATTGCTCAATAGATATTAATATTTCATTGTATTTTTCTTTGTATCTACAATAATGACTGCCGCAAGTCCCAGAAAGACAACGAAATGGGAAAGGAATTCAGTCTGTTTAGTGTTTTTTTTAAATGGATATAGCGGCGCAACCAACTTTCATTTTGTGCGGCCGTTTGTCTAGTCTATAGAAATTATGTTGCAATCAACATAACGCTCACTAAGAATTTTATCCTACCGCAATGGGTTTTTCGCAAATTGCAACGAATCGCTGATCCTTGAAAACTTGGGTTAATTAAAAAAATCGAATCAGGGTTTCCTTAATGTTCCCAGAATATCCTCAACTACAATTTTATTTTTTGTGAGGTTTTTTGAGAAAAATGGTTGCTGTTTGTTTGAGGGTTTGTTATTTATATTTATTTACAGACAACGAGAATCAGTCAAAAAATTTGCTTAATTTTCTAAGAAATGGAGCAGCGAAATTAAGATGGCAATTTCGTCTTCATTTTGTTTGAAATTGATTTGATTTAGTCTCGCTTGGTGCATCGATTATTTTTATGCTGAAATCTAGTTCGTCTCTCTGCTACTTATCGAAATAGACTAGGAAAGACACACAAAAGACATGTACTCCATTTGTTCCTGTAACAACAGGCAAAGAGAATAGACGGAGCCATTACAACAAGATGTTGAGCACAAATTTCGGTACACAGTTCTGCCGGAGCAAACAAGCGCAATTCAGATTCAAACGCAAGAGACTCCTAAGTGGGCGGAGGGAAGAGAGAGAGAGAGAAAGGGAACCCACAAGACAGAAAAAGATAGGTGGGGGATATTTTTGGGAAAATGCGAGAAATTTGAAGGAAAAAGCGGAAAAGTAGGAGACATGCGACAGACAAGCAAGACAAAACAGGATAAAATGTTGCCCGAGGGAAAACAGGGGGGTCTAATTTGGGGGGTCCGCTTTGGGGATTTGTTAGGCAGAAGGCAGGGTGGAAAAAATTGAACGGGGGAAATAAGCGGACATTTCTCACAAACAAAGGATATGGGATAAGCGGGGTAAGGGGACAAAAGGTGTGCGTGAAAATGTGCAAGATTAAAAACAGCGCAAATGCCCCGAATGGTAAAAATGAGAAATTGGTGCTGCTCTAAGTTATAACTCAAAATAGGACAAAGAGTTTATTCCCGGCTTAGGTTGACGCGCTTCACTGAGCATAATTGGAATTGCGTAATAAAGTCGCCTCTATTTTTACAGGTATCGTGTAGGATTACCAGATAAGAGCCCCAACCAGATCTTTAAAAGGAGCTGTCGCGACTTGTACCAATCTAATCTTTCTTTCTTCCTACACCTCACTCAACCGAATTCTCTTTAGCAGAAACTCTTTGGAGGGAAAACAAGGATCATTTCAATTTTGACCTGACTTGAACTAGAGCCCTTAAACTTAAACTGCTCAAGCTAATGTTGATTTTTCGAAAAGATTGTAAATTTATTTGGAGTGAAAAATTTAGTTTTGTGTGTGTGTGGGTGCGTGTGTGTGTGTGTGTGCAAGTGTGTGTGTGTGCGTGTGTGTGTGTGTGTGTGCGTGCGTGCGTGTGTGTGTGTGTGCGGGGGGGGGGGGGGGGGGGGGGAGGGAGGGGGGTTCTCAGAAGAAACAAATGAGAGTTAATAATTTACGAGGTAAAAGCTTCTTATAAAGACCATTTATGGCTTCAACTAACTTTTTCATCTTTCCTTTGAAGTCTTGACATTTCGATATTCCCAATATTCTGTTTTAAAATTAAGATTCGATTACTTGAGGCCTTCAAAAAATCCAGTCAATTATAACCAAAATTAAAATCGGTAATTTTTTATCTTGATTTAATTATGCACAACAATCGAACAGGTCAAAATAAGTTACAAATATTTACTATTTTTAATTGAAAACGGGAAAAGAATTATCCACCATCGTGTGTGTGGTGTGTGTGTGTGTGGGTGGAAACGAAACGAAACGTCAATCGAATTCGCTTCAGCAGCGCGTGACTGTTTGTTTACTGTTTATTTTGTGCACCTTTTTCCATCATTCACGCTGACGAGCTTGTTTTCAGGCAAAAGTAGGTCAAGAAATGGTTTTAAAAAAGATATAGCGAACAAACTGCCTCCGTAGTTTTAAAAGATACATGAAAACATCACTTACTTTAACTGTATATCTAAGTGCGCTAATTTATTTCTGAGGGAAAATGGGTGAAGAAATTAGGCTACAATAGTTAAAAACAGATGTGAAACTTTTACGCGTAAATAAGCTAGTCGGGCAAACAGTTGAAATAGGCGCAAGTTGTGTGTTATGTAGCAATGCTTTGAAATTGGGGAGGGGGTTGGCCCAGACAATGGAACATGTAACCGGGGGATTTTAAATGCGCTCTAAAATGTCCCAGTTTTAAAATAGGTCATCGACCCTGCCTGGCTGGGCCGGAGTCCCATGCGGAAAGGGGCGCTGGGTTGGTTGGTTGTGGTGGTGGTGGGTAGTTAGATTGGAACAGCTCTTGCCTCAATGTGCCCACAACTACCCAGCTAAGAATAGCTGTAATGAGATAGCTGAGATAGAGAGGGAGAGGGGGAAGTATATAGAAAGTGAATTTGAGGGGTACGGCGTGAAATGTTTGTCTTCATTCCCTAATAGTGTTACTAGTAAATGCGTGTTCCCTCCGTTCTCTTCCCGGCCGGCTAGTCTTAACTCAACAGGAGGGCCCCGATTGTAAAATTTAGACGGGTTCCGCTTGATTAAATCCTTTTCTCGCAGCTTATCCCATTTCCCATGAAATCCCCCCACACACATACGTGGGTTATTCAAGCGTAACCGCCACCAACCATTTTGTCTTAAATAGATAAAACAAAGTCTGCCCTTATTGCAATGGAATTAATATTACTACTACTAGTACTACTACTAAACCACCACCACCACCACTATTACTAACTAGCTAACACTATAACTATTTCTTCCCTTTTTCCTTCCTACCACCAATGTCGTATTCAATTCAACCCCCCCCCCCCCCCCCCCCCCCCCACCTCACCCCACACCCCAAGTTACCTCCTATAAAGACACGCCACAAAACCGCTCCAAACAGGCACAGTCGCTACACATACCAATTATCAAAAGCACCCCCCCCCCCCCCCGCACTGGTATGTCAAGGCGTCGTTTCCGGTTTAGCGATTTTTTTGGCTCCCTTAAACCTGTCCAGTGCTCCGTCAAAAGTTCATTTATCCCGGGAAAATGAACCAGATATGGAATGATAACAATGGAAGCCATGTGACATCCAAAGCTATTCCCAAAATGAAGCGACAAATATCCAGATAGTGTCGGGCACCCCAGTGATAAATAGTTTAGCTTAGACTGGAAATGTTTGGCTCTGTCTATATTTAGACTGTAAACAAATTGTCCTCTTACAAGGAATGATTTACGAACCATATCTCTTGAGAAAAATGAGAGAAAGAGACTTTTCCTCCATTTTTCCAACACGTTTGATTCGCTTACACTAGAGTGTCTAGTTTCTTTTAACTTAATGAAGGAAGTCAGTTAGAAAATCTGTCTTTGAATTTCAATTTGTTTCGAAACATCGATTAATACGGTCGGTTTGACCGGAACTAAATGGTTTCTTTTTTCCTTACAAGTTAAATTCAATTCCACTTTCATTTGAGGAAACGCACTTCCCTTTCACCGCAAAAACTTCAAAGGAAAGACGAAAGCACTCACTTTAAAAAGCAACATGTACATTTAAATGATAAAGTGCTTATTCAAAAAATACAAAGATTGAAAGCTTTTTTATATCTTCAAAGCTTGCAGGTTTTTGTCTCAAGCATTGAAAAATTGGCGTTCGAGTGTATTCACGCTTTTTGAAGTATTCATGAATGTGAAGATTATCAATAGCCATAAATGATGCCCTTTCGCTTTAATAAAATTTGTCATGTTACTATTATGATTGCTTTTTTCCATTTCCTCTGATATTCTCGTAAAAAGCCTTTAGTGCCCATGGAAAACCCTCAATTTTTTGCTCAGTTTGTACGAATGAAACTAGATTGTAGTTTTCCATGAGTTTAATTAACCCTCGCCAGGCGCGTTTCAAAGCATAATTTTTCAAGTGAACGTTATATCTGCATTCTATGGGTTCAGAAATTTGAAATAGAGAATTAGAATTGATGGATCGAAGTACTGCAAGGATTATTTCTTGGTAAAAATTGAAACTAGTGGTCTGTCTTATTTGCTTAGAAAACGTAATTTCAAACAGATGGCCACCGAAACTGGGGCAAAGTATTGGGGTCAGGGTGAAATTCTGTACTGATCGACAAATAGGCGAGAAATCAGAGGTTTTCAAACAACGAATTTAGAAATAAGAACAGATGCTCACTGTACTTGCACTTTAACCAAACGATTTAGCATTGCGTTGATACAGCTATCTGGTAATCGAATTATGTAAAATTACCCTTGTTCGAATTACGAGAAAGGCATTCTAAAACCTCACACACCTTTGATGAAGTTTTTATAATACCAATGACTAGGCATGGCTACGAAAATTAGCAATATAGTACAACCAACTTAATTGACAAATAGCGCCTTCAAAGTGCTGAAAAAGATATACCAGGAGCGACAGAGGGGGGGGGGGGGGGCTCGAGGAAGCGAGCGAGGAAGGAGTCTCTGTCAGTACAGTTAGATGTGCGGTGAGAATTGCTAATTTTTTTACAGATTTTCTTGGGAATAAAATGGCGGCAGCCATCAAATTTACATTTCCAGCGCTGAAAACTGCTGAAACACATGCTGGCAACGTGACTGCATAATTTCAAGTTTAAATGGCAGCAAATTCGTTTTATTTGAAATGGAATAGTAAGTGTGGAAAGGGCAAATTTGAGTTGGGCAAATTTGGGACTTGGACTGACCTTTCGTTTGACGACGCCCATTGCACTAGTGTTCAAAGAGTCCGTCTGGACGTTGTCGAAGGTCTTGCCCTTCATCTGTTCCAGATGACCATCCAGCTCCTTCGAGTTCTCCTGGTCTTTTGAGATCTGGATATAGCTGCGCCAGTTGGCAGAATCGAATCCCCAATGACAAATTCCGATGCTTTCATGACCTCTGTGGGCATGACAGACAAACTTGTTCGGGGCGAACAGATACTTGCATTCCAGACATTCAATGCACTTGGCTTCGGGTTCCACAAACAGAGTCGGGTAAAGGGTACCCTTGCACTTGCCGAAACATTCGTGATAGACCCGAAAGCCGAACAATTTTCCTGACACATCGCTGCTCAAGGTGACCTTTTTATTCGCGTCAGATTGCCCAATTGACTCGCTTTCTTTCTCCAGCAACTCGTGAACAAGTCTCTCGGCGTTGCTTTTCGTGATCAAGCCACAATAAGGTACCCGTTCAGGTAAAACTTTGATCAATTTCAAACATTTAGCTTGTTCGTTTGAACATCTTGATATATAAATGTTGAGCTCGTTTATTTTGTGTTCGATTTGCTGTAACGAGTAATTTTTAAGAACGGAATTCATAACTTGCGGTAAACAAAGCCGCAATTCTCCTCCGACGCTGAAAGCTGTAATCGGGTGATAATTTAGCAAAGTTGTATGCGGAATGCTGTCCATTTTGAACTCCGGGGGTACTTCGGAAAAGGTTTCGGGGCGCATTTTGGGGGGCGAGATTTCCAATTTTAAAGGTTTTTCGTCCGAATTGTGCGAAAAAGTTCGCCCGGCGTGCAATTCCAACAAAGCTGGAATGGCGACTTGGTAGGCCGGGTTTTGCAGAAGGTTTTTGTGGAGCTGAATTGAGGGGGTGAAGAGTTTTTTGTCCTCAGTTTTGAGGCACGGAGCGGCCAATGCCAGCGTAGAGTGCATTGTTAACCGACTAATTGTAAGAATACGAGGAAATAGACCTCCAAGATATAAAAATAGAGCAAGGTCTCCTTCGAAGAAGTAAATTTAAGCAAAGAAATAGAGCGGAGATAAATATTGATAAGCCGGTGGCTGAAAAGTTAATTTAGATTAATTAAGAAGCTTTTTGGGAAGCAAAAGAGAGAGGTTTCAAATGGATAAATTAGACAAAACACATGATAAAAAATAGTTATCCTGTGAAATGTAGAGTTAATCCAACCACAAAATAAGCACAGCGGACAGACAAAATGACGATTAACAGCACTGACAGACTAAGAGTCAATGACCTTAAAGGAGGCGCGTTACGAGTTTGTTCAATACTCTCTCGGCTACTCTCTCAGCCAATCGCGTTAGGAGACACTGACGCGTCATTCAATCCGAGAGCGTATCGGCTCGCCGGCGCGGCAGTTAGTTGTCTTGTTAGCTCAACGAGTCTAGCTCAATAGCTTAGTTTGTCTAGTCGGTCTACAGTCGGCTGTTCTAAAAGCAAATATATAAATACAATTCACTCTTACTAGACTGAGAATAACATATCTAATACTTTGTCCGCTTATCCTATTGGCCAACGAACGTTCAATGTGTTCTTGTAAATTTGCTTTTGCGACAGTACAAAGATAAACAAGACGCCTTTTTGTCGCTTTGAATTGAATAATATTCATTCAACAAAAATAAATTTTGTTCCCCCCAACGTGCACTAACTTGACAGTTAATAAAGATTACGAGCTTTTATTTCTTTCACTAATGCTTGTACCAACAAGCACTCGAATCGTCCTTTATCATATCACACGTAGAGCCGAGTAATAAATTGGCCGAAAACACCCGAATGCGCATAAGTCGCCATCAACTGATTGCAACGAAACGAGCTACATGTACACGTTTTTACTGCAACTGCGAATATAAAAACTCCTGAGCGAAAAATGCAAAAAATTTTATTATCGCTTTATTTTTTATTCGGCTTAAAGAGAAAACAGTACAATGTAGTATGGAATTGTATAGTTTCTTCCTCAAATGATAGCGTATACTGTTTTGTACTTTATTCAACGTGTGCGTGAACGCTTATTCGTCGTGGGGAAATTAAAAAAGAGAATGTTGCGTATATACATACATATTATTCTGTCTGGTTAACAATTACAAAAAATTGCTCTAACCAATGAGCGAGTTTTGTTTTCTATACCAACTTTAATAACACAAAATCAGCCGAAAAGAATTAGCATCAAGCAATATATTGAACTGGAACTTTTTAAATTAACCACCGCACTGTATTTTAGCTAGCTGTTGTTCAACAAGTAAAATATTCGAGAGCTGAACAAAATATGGAACACAGTTTGCAGTAGAAGACAAAATAGCGTGTAGCGTGTTCTAATCTGAGCTATCTCAAACAATTCTCGTCAATTTCGAGTCTTACCACATACAGTATTCATAATACTGGTGCGTCGCATGATTAACTATAACACATGGCGCATATAATAGCTCAGTTATAGCTGTTAGCTGGCCGAAGTAGAGTTTAACCGACAAGGAAAAAATGAGAAATTCAGTCCAGATAATTTTGATTGGTCGAAGACTGGTCTAATCACTAGTTCGTCCGACCAATACAATTGATTTGCGGATGGGTAATCGGCTAAATTTCTCATTTTTTGGTTGTCGGCCAAACTCGTTGTCGGCCAATTCGGCGGTCGCGACAAGACAGAGAGACTAAATATACTTTTAATCCCCCCATAATTTGTTAGACTGCTAAGTTTAGCTTGACTCGTTTAAAGACGTACATGTTTAAACTGTGTTGTATATTGTGTATAATAAATACAAGTCGGCTAGCCGAGCGAATGCGTCATTACGTAACAACTAGTAACTCCTTTTAGGTCATTGCTAGGTAGCTTGACTAGCCAAAACACGTGAACGACTTATAATTCCACCAACGCAACACGCAATAGTAGTCGCAAAATACAAAATGAAATACAAAATGCAAAAGCTAAGCTCAGCTAAGAACAATTCTTATAATACAAACACAGTCACTCTTTATTTGGGGGGAACAGAAAAACCTTCAATTATATATTGCGCTCGGTTGAGCAAAACACAGCAGTACTGTATAATTAGGAAAACGCCAAAAAATTGTTCATAACTTAGTAAATTTTTAATGCTAGCAATAATTTGACATTATTAACGTTAAACCTACTGTCCTAGGAAAAAATCAGTTTGCGGGGGGTGTAAAATGGGATGAACTTAATAAAAATTACATGTTTGGGTTTGTCTGATTATAGTCTGGCGAAAGCTAGCCAGCCGCCCGTAGATTATAAATATTTGGCGCCAAAGTGTGGAGTTTTACAAGACAACCCAAATTCAGTTCTCGCATTGTTTGCAGCAGTTTCAAATCAGTTTAAACAACTATATAGACTGGTTCAAAACTGTGTGTAATACAGGATGCGTTGAGGCAACATTCACTCATTGTTTCGTAGCAAGTTTTGCAACTGAATTCATTTATAATACTTAAGATAAAACAATGCACTGAATTCGAGTTGAGTCTGAGTTCAAAATAGAATTGAGATCTCAAAGTTGAAGTTGAAAATGTGTCTAAATTTTGCATTTGGATGGTTCGTAGTACATATATCAATCTTTTATATATTATCTGTAAATATTCATGAAGTAGAGTGCGACATTTACATAATTGAGAAATAGTTGAGCATTTTGCGCGGATAGTGAAAAAAATGGAAACTAAAACCGGTTCAAGACGAAAATTTCGATAGGAGGATTTCCTAGAAATCATTAGTTTCCAAATACACATTGTGTACATTAGCCAGATAAAAGAATGGTATTCTGATCAAATTAAAAAGACGATGAAGCTGTTACTAGAGCGTTTTTTAAGGTAAACCAAGAGGACTCGAATTTTTGAGTTAAGAGAGAACACATAGCGTTTGTTCAAAGAAGTTATCCCCTTGTCCAAATCCCTCGAGAAAAAGACGATGTTTATACAGAGAAGAAGCAAATCAAAAAGCTACTTGACAAAATTGATGAAAAAAAATGAATCAAAAAAAGTTCTGAAAAGATACCAATAGACGAACGAATGATGAGACCTATAGGCTAGAAGGGCACATCTTAACTCTATAGGAGCTTATGGAGCCAGAAATGGCTGCAGCATCCAAATCAAACAAAGTGGCCTCGTTCGAAAATTGCGTGCCCTAGTCGAGAACAAAAGTTAATCTTGCAAGATCTTGCAAGACGGAGTTAATCTTGCAAGATCTTGCAAGACGGAGTTAATCTTGCAAGATCTTGCAAGAAAAAGTTAATCTTGCAAGAATCCTGCAAGAATCTTGCAAGATTAACTTTTTTTTGCCTTAAAAAAATTCCCGGTTTCAAATTCCGAAAAGAAAAAATAAATTCAACTGAAAGAGAACATATCGTTGGTACGCTTTTGCATATATTTGTCAAAGTAGAATGTTTCCATCTTGGAAAAGTTTGAAAAGAAAGTATTGAATTGGATCTGTGGAATTGGCTCGTACATTCAAGGGATCAGAATTGCAAAAATACTCCCGCTACCGATGTAATTAAAGTCGCTAAACTTGATGCTACTAACACAGCTTTCAAACGAACCACAAAACAGCATCGAGGTACTACAATCACAGGATTTGTAATCACGATCGAATGAGCTGTTCAAATTGCCAAAGGCTAGGACAGAAAAAATGCGAGAAGAATTCTTCTTCCGCACATCTCGACTGGCCAACAAAGTAAATCAATTGATTGATTTCAGCTCATCGACTGGATTCAAGAAGCAAATTATACACCTTCCCCTTAAATTCGTGGAGATGAAATTCGACGAAAAGAACAACTGCACCTGGCAAAACGCATGCGATTGCTAAAACTGCAGAGAAAAGTGGAAAATTTTTTAGATGAATGGTTGAATTAATTGCCTTTCAGCTTTGCTGTAAAGATTTCACAACAACGACAACAACAATATGAGCGTAGAGAAAGTAAAATCGAAAAACTTAGTTTCTGTAGATGTGATTACGGAAGACTGAGAGATGAAATGATGACCAGGCCTCTTACTCAGCTATGCTACAGTAACGTGGATTGAATGACTGATGTGTGGTATGACTGGGTCTGCAGTTTAATCAAGAAATTCTCGCACACTCAAACCGTACATGGATGTGAGCTTCCACAATGGGTTTCGGGATCAACATCCCATAAGATGAAACTGTTCAAAACGTTGCAGAAAAACAATTGACAAAACCAGAATCCAAGGCAATAACAGATAAGTTTCAGGAGAAGCGGATTATAGTGCGCAGTCATTCGAAGAAGATCAGCAATTATACGAATCAAAACTATTCCGCACGTTAATGATTTCGTTATTGTAAAAAAAACTTGAAGAAACAGCAAACGCTACCACCAAAAATGAGATGGCGATCTAGCGAGGCTACACCAAACGAACAAAAAGCACAGCTCCTCAACAAATATAACTGAATATATAAAAATTTGTAAAACCAGTAGAGTCTTTGGCATAATGAGGTACATTGTTAGGGATCTATGCAGGTGTAAAAACTGTGAAAACGGACCAATAAAGGATTCGAATCTTCATCTCTTGCTTGCAAGACTAGTGTGCTACCCAATTACATTTACTGATTTTAAGCTCTCGAACTTGCGCATCTCTTATAACCCGTTTTCACATTCTTTTCCGTTCCTCAAGGCATCATTTAGCCACGTATACATTGAACAAGTAGAGCTTCTTGTCATGCTATGTCAAGCTTATCTCATGCACAATTCACATTAAATTGTTCTTTCTCAATCGTCCGAAACTAACCATGAAACTGCGCATCATTTCTTTCACAGTTTCTTACTATCTTGTCTCATTTCTGCGGTTAAACTCAAAGGGCCCATAACCTGTTAGTTTCTGGATTTTTGTAAGAGAAATGAAAAGCGTTTTGCAAAAAGTAGAAAAATTTTATTTTCAAAAATTACAGAACAACAAAAATGATATTTTACAGTAGAACTTTGCAATTTACAAGAGAGATTGTTGGATCAATATGGTGATTTGACTTTGAGGATGAAAAAAGGTTCAAAAATCATCTGTTCATATACCTATTATCAGTGCGAGAATTTCAGGATACAAAACAAATCGAAGCACCGTGGTTTACAATGGAGGTCACAAGAGCTACCCAATATGGTTTGCTTCTTCGAAGTTCCTAGAAATAGGTCGCAAGGGGTACCATTAATAGTATGCATTTAAACTTGTCTACCAATTCGTTCACTATTTCTGTGGAATTATAATCATTCAATACATGCTGGAGATATTTTACATAAAATAATATCACTCTAATAATAGTTATCTACATCCATCAGCTTCAACCGAGTAATAATTTTATGCAGCATTTTTTAAAAAGTGTTGTATATTATTTTGTGACTAAAATCAATTTGCCCTTGTCAAAGTAATCCGGTACTTTAAACTTCCGGCCCTATAATTCTAACTAGGTTTAAGAGACTATAGTTTGATCAAAATTCTAACACCCCCACTGTAAACGTAGAGTCTATTCTCATCAAAACAGTTCTGAATGTTTAAACCTTTGATACGGTTAAAGATTTCGAGAACATATCGGCCGCCATTTTGTCAGTAGGATTGTAATGAATTGAAATATGCCCATCTTTTGTCTTGTACCCACTGAACTGAAATTTTTGTATGAATGTGCATGCTCCTCTTGCGCTTGACTGTGTCTTGACATAATCTGATACAACTCTGGCTGTCTTCTCCAATAGCTGCTGGGTGTTTCTGTTTGATGCCGAAATTTTCCAGGAGTTGTTTCAGAATCAATGTTTTAGGAACTGATCTGCCATGCCCTGATATTCTGCTTCTGATAAAAAAACAGTTGTGGCCTGATTCTTGAAAGCCCCGCTGAGTTAAGTGTCACGTCCGTTGAATATGAATTAACAGCCGGACATCAATTTTCTGTCGTTCACATCACCAGACCAGTTTGCATCACTTACCCCCATAAAATCGTTTTAATTGAAGACTTTACAGCAGTCATTTTCTGCATAGCCATTGGTGATTGGTAGGTGCATATATGTGTCTGGACAGAATGTTGATTGTAAACCTGATGTCTGGCTTCGTCTGTTTGGTCAGATACAGAAGTGATCCAACCAAGCTTCTTAAGATTCTTTGATCCAGTTCTTTGTCTCCATTCTGAGCTCTCTGAAGTTTCAAATTCAAATCAGCTGAAGTACTTGTGGTTTTGCATTGATACATTTGAAAACCACTCACGCATTGGCTCTGTATAGCGTTTTTGGTCAACAGTGCATTTGCCTTCATTGTGTCTGATTCTGATTCTCCTTCTGTCTTTCATATAAAATTTTGCTTCGAGTGCTATCTTGACATTGGAGACCATTGTTATGCTTCATGGTGCTACTAAGATGTTGTCAACCCAGACCAAGAGGAAGTTGTGACCCTCTGTCTCTGCTCTCGCAAACAAGCAGTTTTGGTTCCTGCTCCTGGTGAACCCCTGTCTTAGGAAAATTGCCAGCCCCATATACCAGTTGTTAACAGCCTGTTTCTAACCTAAAATATCTATTCAGTCAACATACTAGCTTCCCTCCATCTGATCATTGTTTTACAAACTTCTATGGCTATTCGGGATACACTTCTTTGTGTATTGGCAAGTGCAGGAAGGTCGTCTTGACATCAAACTGGTGCATTATATGGCACTATTACATCGCATTATATAGCAATATAGAGTACTTTATAGTTTTTGACTTGACCACTGGGTCCCAAGTTCACTTTGTATGAATATTTGCTCACTATGATGTCCCGCTTCGTGTGTGAATTCTCTGGATTCGAATTGTAGTTTTCGTAGAGAATCTGACCTTGCTTGGTTTCACAGACTGCTTTGAGATCCACAAAGTCACCTTCAGTCATAATGGGGTCGCTATTAACTTCTCTAAAAATTTGCGGAGTAGTCCTTGCTCGGGTCTTTCATCCGGGCTCTGCCCAGCATGCTTGCTCCAGTGCCTCTTAAGCAATACCAAAACTCACTGACTGTTAAAAGTCCTCTATGGCACTGTCCTACAGTAACTCCGAGTCTCTGGGACTCCATCTTGTTGCAGTAGAGTCTTCACTTAGAGCTGCTTCCTCAACATCCAAAGAATCTTGTCTCAATTTCATTTCTTGTCTGTTCACGCTCTCTGCGTCATGCCACTCCTGTTTTGTTTGCAGAAGATGTGCCTTGTTTCTCTATGTTGCCATTGTCTTGCTGACTATCATCTGGGTGCCAGGTCCGCAGTTGCTGTGACCCCTCATCTGGTAGGTCGGGCACCTCTGTCATGTCAGGGATTGAGCCAACCTCAGATTCCTATACAATCACAACTCAAACTGCCACCACACTGCGTGTTTTGCGTGCGTTCACCAGGTATTAGTTGTCTCCTTTAGTGTAACCCAAAAACACTTCTTCCCGTGTCTTGGGTTCAAGTTTGCTGACGTCTCTGTCCCTCTTCGCCGTGAAGACTGTGCATCGAAGAAAAGATATTTTATTAAATGAAAAAAGCTTAGATTTTATACCTCGCATTTGTTTTTTCTTCTCCTTGTCTCACATCCATGTTTCTGATTCTTGTTGCGTTAATAATCGCTGTTCCCCACATCATCTTGGGAAGCTCTGAGTCAATGATTAAGCAGCTTGCCATCTCCAGCAGTGTCCTGTTTCACTTCTGAGCTAATTCATTCTGTTGTGTCATCTCTGGTATGGTGTTCTCTTGTAGAATGCGTGCATCCAAGCAGTACATCTTGATCTGCCATGAGGGAAACTCTTCGCATTATCTAGGTTCAGCTTCTTGCGCGTCCCCTCACTGAGAACAAATTTCTTCAGGCTGGCCGGTGCTGACCTGTTTGCCTCAAGCAGGTCCTCAAACACAAAATTCTTGTAGTAGTCTGCAAACACAATGCGCAACCGGAACCCTGACAATGACTCTACTCTGAAAGGTCTCGTCAAATCTTTGAACTTTGAACACCCTCTCCAACTTTTTTTTGCTTTGGTCTCTGCCACTCTTGGTACTGGAGTTTTTGTGATCTTGGCCAATGCGCACACACTGCAAACGTCATCGAGCTCCCATCCTGTCTCCGGTCCATTTTTGGCCACATCTGTTTGATTTAAATGACCCAATCATCCGTGCCATTTCATTGCACAGTAAAGTTTTACGCTGTTGGAACTCCTCTTGAACTCTACAACAAGGAGAGGTAAGTAAATCAAGTTATTTTCTTGTGTTAGTTTTACACGAGGTACGTTCTGTGCTCCAGATTGGAAACTCTGTGCTTTTCCTGTGTAGGTCAGCAGCTTCACTGTCAGTTGATACATCGTGTTTTGAGCAGGAAAAAATTTGTGAAGTCAAAAGGTACTAAGCAGAAAATTATAATGACAGTCAACAACAATTTAGTTTTGTTTTAGTATTTAATTTTATCACTTAGAAAATTTCTGGGCTCATAAGCCGGGTGTCTATGCAGGTGCAACTACTTTGATTACGGACCATTTCTGGATTTGAATCAGCATTTCTTACTTGCAAGCCTAGTGTGCTACCCATTTACACCAACTGGTCTTAAGCTCTCGAACTTGGGCATCTCTTAGAACCCGTTCTCACGTTCTTTCTTGTTCCTCAAGTCTCCATTTCTCTAGCCAAGTCTATGTTGAACAAGTAGAGCTTCTTGTTAAGCTATGTTAAGCTTATCTTTTGCACTTTGCACAATAACATTAGGTTGTTCCCTCTCAACCTACTAACCTACATTTTTTAGTTTATTAGAACGGCGGCAAGAACAGTAAACGTTAAAAAAAAGTTCATCACCTAACTTTCTTTACTTCAAAAAGTAGTGACAGGTATTTTTGCTTTCAGGAAACATTGATAAAAGTATCATATTTTGTAATAGGTTTTTATGTAAAAAAAGAGAGAAAAAAATCTGTTGACCGCCTATGGTCAAATTCATACTCAGCTAGATTTTCAGGCGCGCCTAAACTCTGTTGACCGCTCATTTGGGTGTAATTGGGTGCTATGTTTTATGATCACGAAGCTCGGGGGGAGGGGGGCTCTTTTGATCTTCCTGCACCTTATAAAGACGTTCACAAATAAGCCCTCATTTATTGTCGGCTTCACAGTTTTAAATTTGATGCTTCGCCGGTTTTGTATATTAGTATAAAAGCAACAATCGGTACATTAGAATTATCTTTTTGCGTTAAAAGAGCATTAAGTTTTGTACGCTTTGCGTTTTTCTTAACTAGCAAACGCCGTGAATAACTTAAGATTATTGACAGACATTATTGACCGAAAGTATTTGAACGAATAATACTGAGCGACCTTAATTTATAAAACAACTTAACGAGCTAAGTGCTTCTTTTTTAAAAAAATAAAAAGAATCTCAAATATAAACTTCACTATTCGTTAAAACAGTCATTCTTCCCCCAAAACCAGAAAAATTGGTGGTAACCCTCGTTCTCCTTATCCAAGTCTTATACAATTATTTTGTGATTTAACATTCGGGTTGAAAGTCAGTATGTGTTATGGTCATGATCTTGGAAGCATTAAGGCCAAACCATTTCCCTGTTTGACAACTGAATGTATTTTGGCCCTACAGTTTCTCAGAAGCCAAATTCAAACCAAAATCCAATTACACAATGAATATGAGATAAGAGATGCTTTTCACAATGACCAATAATAAAGACATTCGGTAGCCGAGGCTGATAATAAAAAAGATTCAATATTGAAAAGGATGTGAATCGTTTTTTTCCGATAGTTCCGTAGAACAATTGCTTGAGTTCTACATTGCACGAGAAAAGATGTAGGCTCTCAAGAAGAAAAGTCAACTTTAAAGCGAGGCATCCTATCACAATGATGTGTCATGTTTGAGTGGTTGAAATGTAAGTGGACTACATCTGGTGCTATATCACGAAGGAGTTGAACGCATCGGAACCATGATTGAGAGAGAAAATGGGGTTTTGCTCTGCGTAAATAATTGCCAGCAGTCATCCAAAGCCGCATAAATTCTTGGAAACGTTGCCGAGGAATGAAACCACAAATATTCCAAACAGCAAAAACAAAAGCAAATGTTATTTTGTGCACAATCACTGTTTTTGACTACTTGGGACCTTTC
The DNA here is from genome assembly GCF_964194025.1 of Convolutriloba macropyga. Classification (NCBI taxonomy): domain Eukaryota; kingdom Metazoa; phylum Xenacoelomorpha; order Acoela; family Convolutidae; genus Convolutriloba; species Convolutriloba macropyga. The sequence continues at coordinate 66,924,585 of NC_134474.1, read as the reverse complement.
CAACTGAAGAAAACTATAAAAACTGCAAAAGATTTGATTCGTTTGGTTATTTGTTTGAGTGTACTAGCAGCTCATTTGGAGCTTGATCAAGGTCTTGTTTTTCAGGCTTGACTGGAGGTTGTCCGCAAAGGCGTTGCCATAAGACACCAATTGACAGCTTTATCTAAAAGTAGCGTAAATTTTGAACTGTTTTTGAATTCGAAGCAAATTTGTTCGTTTTAAAAAGAAGTTGAAACGAGTAAGCAGTTAACAAAAAGAAATAAGTGGTTCTTCAACTCACCAAAAGTTCTTCATCTTGGAAGCAATGAGACCAAATCGTTTCCTTGTTTTACAACTGAAAGCATTTTGACCGTATGGTCTCTCAGAAACAAATTACAAATCAGAAGCCAACTAAATGATGGATACGACTTAAAAGAAGCTACTCACAAAAAGCAAAAAATATTGTAGCCAAAGCTGATAATAGAATAACATATCCAATTATAAAAAGGAAGTAAATCAATCCTTCCATATGGTTGCGTAAAACATTTGCTTGGATCCTATAAGGGACGAGAAGAGATGTAAGTGACAATGAAGAAATGTCAATGTTAAAGCGAAGCATCTGACCACATTGCGCTGTCGTTTTTGATTAGTTGAACTGTATGTAGCCAACGAACAACTAGTACTATATATCGAGGGCGTTGAATTCATCAGAAGAATGATTGAGAAAGAAAATAGGACTCTGCTCTGCGTAATTAATTGCCATCAGTCGTTCACAGCCACCTAAATTATCGTAATGGTTGCTGAGGAATGAATCCACAAATTTTCCAACCAGTATAAGAAAGCAGATGTGATATTGTGCACAAGCACTGGTTTTCGCTACTTGGAACCTTTGCAACTGAGGAAATCTACAGAAAATGTAAAAGATATGATTTACTTGATTATTTGTTGAAGTATACTAGCAGCTCCTTTTGAGCTTATTGACGGTCTTGATATTCAAGCGTGTCTAAAAGTTGTCACACAAAGGCGTTGCCGGAAAACATCGCATGACAACTTTATCTGAAACAAGCATGAATTTTGTTTGAACTGTAATTGATTTTGAAGCAGATTTCTTTTTTTAAAAGGAGATAAATTGAGTAATCAGTTAGCAGAGAAAGAGATACAGTAATTCATTGACTGACCACAAAAATTTGATCTTGGAAGCATTAAGACCAAATGATTTCCCTGTTTTACAACTGTGTGTAATTTGACCGTCCGTTCTCTCAGAAACCAATTACAAATCAGAAGCCAATAACACGATGAATATGACTTAAGAGAAGCTATTCACAAAGCCCAATAAAAACTTTCGGTAGCTGAGCTGACAATAGCTTAATGGATTCAATTTTAAAAATGGCGTGAATCAGTCATTTCAGATAATTGCGTAAACAGATGCTTGGATCCAATTTTGGACAAAGAAAGATGTAGAATATGAAAAGCAAACGTCAATTTCGAAGCGAAGCATGTTATCACATTGAAGTGCCATTTTCGAATGATTAAAATGTTTAAAGACTACGAACATCTGGTTCTATATCAGGAATGTTTTGAATGCAATGGAGGCATGATTGAGAGAGAATATAGGACTTCTGCTCTGCCTAAGTAACTGCCATCAGTCATCCAAAGCCAGAAAACTTTTGGAAACGTTGCCGAGGAATGAAAGCACAAATCTTCCAACCGGTATACAAAAGCAGACGTAACATTGTGCACAAGTACTGGTTTTTGTTTCTTGGGACCTTTGCAACTGGAAAAATCATGAAAAATTGTAAAATATTTGGTATGCTTGGTTACTTGTTTGAGTGTGTTAACAGCTCTTTTGGAGCTTGTTGACGTTCTTGATTTTCAGGCGTGTCTCGAGGTTGTCCGCAGAGGCGTTGCCAGAAGAAACTTTTTGACAACTTGATCTGAAACTAGCATGAAATTTGTTTGAACTTAATTGATTTTGAAGCAGATTTTTTTTGTTATAGAAGGAGATGAAACGAGTAAGCAGTTAGCAGAGAAAGAGATAAAGTAATTCTTCAACCCACCATAAACTCTTGATCTTGGAGGCATTAAGGCCAAACCATTTCCTTGTTTGACAACTGATTGTTTTTTGGCCCTACAGTCTCTCAGAAAACAAAAACAAACCAAAATCCAATTACACAATTACTATGAAATAAGAGATGCTTTTTGCAATGACCAATAAAAACATTCGGTGGCCGAGGCTGATAACAAAAAATTAGATTCAATAATAAAAAAGATGTGAATAGTTTTTTTCCGATAGTTGCGTAGAACAGTTGCTTGAATCCTATATTGGAAGGGAAAAGATGTAGGCTACAAAGAATAAATGTCAATTTTGAAGCAAAGCATCCTCTCACATCGAGTTGTCATGTTTGAGTGTTGGAAATGTACGTGGACTACGAACATCTGGTGCTATATCACGAAGGAGTTGAATGCATCGGAAGCATGATTGATAGAGAATATAGGGTTTTTGTTCTGCGTAAGTATTTGCCAGCAGTCATCCGAAGCCGCATAACTTTTGGGAAACAATGCCGAGGAAAGAAACCACAAATCTTCCAAACAGTACAAAAAAAAACTGATTTTATTTTGTGCACAGGCACTGTTTTTGATCAATAAAAACTGCTGGAAGCCGAAGCTCATAATAGAATAGGAGATTAGACTACAAAAAAGTATTTCAATCACCATTTCAGATAATTGCGTAGAACAGTTGCTTGGATCCTACATTGGACGAGAGAAGTTGTAGACTACCAATAAGAGATGTGAATTTTAAGGCGAAGCATCTAAGCAGATTTAGCTGTCATGTTCAATTGCTTGAAATGTATATAGCGATCCAACATCTGGTATTTTTTCACGAGGGTGTTGAATGCATCGGAAGCATGATTGAGAGAGAAAATAGGACTTTGCTCAGCGTATGTAATTGCCACCAGTCATCCAAAGCCCCATAATTTTTTGGAAACATTGCTGAGGAATAAAACCATAAATCTTCCAACCAGTATACCAGAAGCTGATGTTATATTTCGCACGGTTGCCAATACTTGAGTACTTTGAAACTGAAGAAATATAGAGAAACTGTAAAAGGTTTGGTTTTCTTGGTTATTTGTTTGTGTGTACTATCAGCTTCTGGTGCTTGTTAACGGTCTTGATATCCAGTCGTGTCTATAGGTTTTCCACAAAAACGTTGTAGTATGAGTTTTGATTGAACTGTAATTGATTTTGAAGAAGGTGTTTTTGTTTCAGAAGGAGATCAAACGAGTAAGCAGTTAGCAGAGAAACAGATATAGGTATAACCCACCACATTTTTTTTCTTGTTTTACAACTCAATGTAATTTGATTGTATGGTTTCTCAGAAAGCAGATAAAAATCAGAGTCCAATTAAACAATGCAATTGAATTAAAAGATGCTATTCACAAAGACCAAGAAAAAATATTGGTAGCCGAAGCTGATAATAGAATAAAAGCTTCAACTAAAAACAGTATTTGGAACACTCATTTCAGATAACAGCCTAGAACTGTTGCTTGGATCGTACATTGGATAAGAAAAATTGTATACTAAAAGGAGCAAATGTCAATTTCAAAGTTTTTCATTGAGCTGTCTTTTTGAAATGTATGTAAACTACGAACATCTGATGCTATATCACGAAGGTGTTAAATGCAGCGGAAGCATGGCTGAAAGGGAATATAGTACTTCTGCTCTGCGTAGGTTACTGCCATCAGTGTAATCAATAGCCACATAACTTATTGGAAAAGTTGCCGAGGAATGAAACCACAAATCTTTCAACCAGTATACAAAAACCGATGTAATATTGCGCACAAGCACTGGTTTTTGCTACTTGGGAGTTTTACAACTGAAAAACCAAGCAAACTGTAAAAGAATTGATTTGCTTGGTTACTTTTTTGAAGGCAATAGAAGCTTTATTGGAGCTTGTTGACTGTCTTGATATTCAGGCGTGTCTGGAGGTTGTTGTCCACAAAAGCGTCGAAAAAAGACAATCCTTGACAATTTCAACTGATACTAGCATGAATTGTGTTTGAACTGCAATTGGTTTCGAAGCAGATTTTTTTGTTTTCAAAAGAGATGAAACAATTAAGCAGTTAGCAGAGAAAGAGATGAAATAAATCTTCAACCCACCACAAATTTTTGATCTGGGAAGCATTCAGACCAAATCATTTCCTTGTTTTACAACTGTATGTAATTTGACCGTACGTTCTCTCAGAAGCCAGTTACAAATCAGAAGCCAATTAAACGATGGATATGACTTGAGTGATGCTATTCACAAAGAAGATAGAAATATTTGGCAGCCGGACCTGATAACAAAATAACAGATTCAATTATAAGAAGGATGTTAATCAGTCTTTCAAGATACAGATAGTTGCGTAGAACAGTTGCTTGGATCTTGTATTGGATGAGAAAATGTGTAGGCTGCAAAAAAGAAGAAGCGTCAATTTTAAAAAGAAGCATCTTATCACATTGAGCTGTCCTGTTTGATGGGTTGAAATGTATAAAGACAACCAACATCTGGTACGATAACACGTGTGCGTTGAATGCATCGGAAGCATGATTTGGAGAGAATATAGGACTTTGCCCTGCGTATGTAATTGCGACCAGTCATCCAAAGCCGCATAAGCTTTGGAAACGTTGCCGAGGAATGAAACCATAAATCTTCCAACCATTATATCAGAAGCTGATGTTGTATTTCGCACGGTTTTCACTACTTGAGTACTTTGCAACTGAAGAAATCTAGTGAAACTGTAAAAGATTCGGTTTACTTGGTTACATGTTTGAGTGTGCTAGCAGTTCTTCTGGAGCGTATTGACGGCCTTGACACTCAGACATTTCTGGAGGCTGTCCACAAAAGCTTCGCCAGAAGACAACCCCCTGACAATTTTATCTGAAAGTATCGTTAACTTTGTTTGAGCTACAATTGATTGTAAAGCAAATTTTGTCTGTTTAAAATGAGATGACAAGAGTAAACGGTTTGCAGAGAAAGAGATAAAGTGGTTCCTAAATCCACCAGAAATGTTTCATTTTGGAAGCATTAAAACGAAATCATTTATTTGTATGCCAATTGTAGGTAAATGGACCGTATGGTGTCTCAGAAAAAAATTACAAATCAGAAGCCAATTAAACGATGGATATGACTTAAGAGCAGCTATTCACAAAGACACAAAAAAATTGGTAGCCGAATCTGATAATAGAATAAAAGATTCAATTATAAAAAGGATTTGAATCACTCCATTCAGATAACTGTGGACGAGAAAAATTATAGACAAACATTTGATGTTGGAAGCATTAAGACGAAACAATTTCCCTATTTGAAAACTGCTTTTAATTTGTCCGTATGGTCTCTCAAAAAACAATTACAACTCAGAAGCCAATCAAACGATGGAGATGACTTAGGAGCAGCGATTCACAAAGACCAAAAAAAATTTTAGCCGAAGCTGATAATAGAATAAGGAATAATAGAATTCAATTATAAAAAGTATTTGGGTCACTCCTTTCAGATAACTGTGCAGAACAGTTGCTTGAATTCTACATTGGACGAAAAGAGTTGTAGACTACAAAGAGGAAATGTCAATTTTAAAGAGAAGTATCTTATCACATTGAGCTGTCATATTCGAGTGATCGAATTGTGTGTAGCCAACAAACATTTGGTACTATATCTCTAGGGCTTTGAATGCTTCACAAGTGTGAATGAGACAGAATATAAGACTTTGTTCTACGTAAGTAATTGTCATCAGTCATCCAAAGCCACATAACCTTTGGAAACGTTGCCGAAGAATGAAACCATAAATCTTCCAACCAGTATACTAAAAGCTGATTTGTGTACGGTTTTTACTACTTGAGTACTTTATAACTGAAGAAATCTAGAGAAACTGTAAAGGAATTGGTTTGCTTGGTTTTTTATTTGAGTGTGCTAGCAGCTCTTCTAGAGGGTATTGACGGCCTTGACTTCCAGGCGTTTCTGGAGGCTCAGAAGACACACCCTGACAGCTTTATCTGAACATAGCATGAATTTTGCTCGAATTGTTTTCTGAGAGACCGTACGGTCAAATTACTTACAGTTGGCAAACAAGGAAATGATTTCGTCTTAACAATTCCAGTGGGTTAAAAAAAGATTTTTTGTTTTAAAAGGAGATGAAAAGAGTAAGCAGTTAGCAGAGAAAGAGATAAATTGGTTCCTCAACCCACCGGAAATGTTAAGACGAAATCATTTCCTTGTTTGCCAACTGTAAGTAATTTGACCGTACGGTCTCTCAGAAAACAATTATAAATCGGAATCGAATTAAGAGATGGATATGACTTAAGAGCAGCTGTTCACAATAACCAGTAAATGGTTGTAGCCTAAGCTGATAATAGAATAAAAGATTCAGTCAAGAAAAAATTTTGAATCCTTTTTTCAGAAAACTATGCAGAACAGTTGCTTGAATTCTACATTGCACAAGAGAAGTTGTAGAATACAAAGAGGAATGAATTGTCAATTTTAAAGCGAATTATCTTATCACATTGAGCTGTCATGTTCGAGTGGTTGAATTGTATGTGGCCAACCAACAGACGGTATCATTTCACTTCGGGCTTTGAATGCTTCGGAAGTATGATTGAGAGAGAACATAAGACTTTGCTTTGCGTAAGTAATTGTCGTCAGGCATCCACAGCCGCATAATTTATTGGAAACGTTGCCGAGAATTAGAATCACAAATTTTCTAACCAATATGTCAAAAACAGATGTTCTGTTGTGGAAAAGCTTTGGTTTTTACTAATTGGAGCCATGCAGCTGAAGAAATATAGAGAAACTTTAAAGGATTTGGTTTGATTGGTTACTTGTTTGATTGTGCCATCTGCTCTTCTAGAGTGTATTGACGGTCTTGACACTGAAGCGTGTCTGGCGGTTGTCCGCAAAAACGCAACCGGAAGACAGACCTTGACAACCTTATCTGATAGTAGCGTGAATTTTGATTGAACTGAAAATGATTTCAAATCAGATTTTTTGTTTTAAAAGGAGATGAAACGAGTAAGCAGAGACAGAAAAAGGGATAAAATGATTCTTCTACCCAACAGAGATGGTTCATTTTGGAAGCAGTAAAACCAAATAATTTGATTGTTTGACAACTGAACACAGTTTGGAGGCAAGTACAGTCTCTCAGAAACCATTTCAAGATACAGAAAACTATTCAAAGAACAGCAGAAGAAAGTTAGCGGTAAGTGAAACAGATGGGTGTCTTAGTATTTTGTTTGCTTGTACATTTGAAATGAGTGCTCGGGTGAAGAAAATGAAGTACAGAAAATGGGAGATTTAGTTTGGTTGAACAGGAAGTACACTTAAATTTTCAGCTCTCCAATGGGAAAATATTTGAGGTTTATGCAGGACTACGTAAAAGAGCGCGACCAGCTTTTTTGAAGACAGCAACAAAATTCTTAAAAAAAGGCCTTTGTAAACCGCTTCGAGTGCAAACTGATCGCAATTGATGTTATTTTTTGTAACCAAAAATTGGGACAGTTGTACAGCGATCAATGTTCAAAGCTTAATAATAACTTGTCGTCTAAACATTGTCTTCTGACAATCTGTACAATGTGTTCATTTCAGTTGTGAACCTTTGTCGTGAGTTCATACATTTAAAACAATTGAATTTTATACTGAAACTTGAAAAAAAACCCGAAAAACTCAAAGTTTGCCTTCTCAATTCTCAGGGTCAACCAGTTTGGACCCCAAAAAGGTTGACAAAATATCTCCAATACTGTTATTTTGATTTTTCATTTTTTGTTTGTTATGCTGCTATAAATCCCTATACTGACAGATCTCATTGAAGCACTGAAGAATTCTTAAAAAAATTAATTAATACTGTCACTATATAGTTAATAGCATTGATGACATTGAAAACAGGTGTTTCAGAACAAATACTGAGTTCTGATTAAAGATGTCGTTTGTGTAGATTTGCTAAAGCCTGAGTTAATGAAATAAATTGATGATTGCAATAGGAACGTAAAAAATTTCAATGACTAATAGGTTCAACCTTTTTTTAGTTTATAGTTTTATTAACTAGACAAGATATAATTTCGAGAATGTAAGCAAACTTTGTTTTCCCACCGTATGTAATGTAATTTTTGTTGTCTCCTCATTCAATATCGTTTATTACAAACCTCAGAAGAGAAAAAGAGGCCTTTCAAACCCGAGTTTCTTATTCAATTGATAGCTAATCTTAGCTGTGAAAGTGTCATCAATCAGGTTTGTTAAAATTTAGAAAGTTTGTGAGTTTTGTCTGTATTTGAATTTTCACTGTTGTTTTTTTGTTTTTTTTAAGTAATTGTTCTCATTAAGAAGAGGAAGATTCCACATGCTTTACACGCAAGCGCCCTTGCTATTCTTGTACTTCCTTTTGCAAATTTCTGTAAGGTTGAGTTAATTCTGTGAGTTTTTTGCTTTTTATTTTTGACTGATCGAGTGGTCAAGATTTGATACATAATTTGTTAGAACAAGCATCTGGTTCACTTCCCAAAGTGATCCAAACGTACCTAACCCGTGTTTTAGCTCAAGTGACCTTCAAGTCATTGTTTAATTCTTTTTTTTTTCACTTCTCCAATCTCTGGAAACTACATTTCAATTGAAGAAATTTAATTGATATTATTTTGAGCCTACACAATTGTTATAGTTATTAAGTTGTTACTTGATAGGCTTTGCAGTTTGAGAATTAATTTGAATCAGGATAAACGTTGATTTCTGGATCTCAGTTTTTGTTGTTTCGTAATTAGTTGCTAGCCTGTTAAAATTGTCTTTTTCAGCAATAAGACTACAAAGAAATTGATTTACAGACTGTCATTTCCTTCTTTTGTTCTATGATTCTTTCTAGTAAAGTAGAATAAACTGGACTCTCTGTTTTTAATGTTTTTTTAAAATATATCGATGTCAATTTTTATGAAACTATAGACGCTAAAAATACAAAAGAAAAATAATTGGTTCTAGCATACGCAAAATAATTTGACAATAGTGCTGTTCTCCCAACTGGTATGCGGGAAACTGATGATTTAGTTGATTTTTGAAAAACGTATTTTAATTTGTTGTAAGTTTTGTCCATTTCTTATTTTAAAATGTAATCTTATTACTTACCAATACTTAGAGAGAGGTATTGTCGAAGTTCTGAAGTCTATTAATAATTGTGCCTGTTTTGTTCTTTAAGATTTTGACTTCCTTGAAAAGTGATAGCAAAAGTTGCATAAAATAGGCCCATGAGTAGGTGCTGTTCATATCTGAAAGTTTAAATGGCTGGACCTTAACTTTTGTTACAAAATGAGAGTTTTCTGTTCTCACCTATTTGTTTTTTAGTTGCCATGCCTTCAGAGTGAAACTTTAAAGTCTTTATAATTCATTAACGATTCATAAGTTACATTTTCTATTGACAGCTGATCATAGATACTCGATACAAAAATGATGTTTGTAAGATAAAAATTGGAGGTTTTTTGAGTTACGTCGGTACGTAGTCTTTCAAATTTCAGCAACCAAATTGTTTTAATGAATGAATTGGATTTATATGTTGGCATTTGTTACTTAACTCCTCATTATATAGCGTGGATAACCTCTATTTTAGCTTAAAATGATTTTGCTTTCTCACTTTTGATTTAAAGTTGCAGAGGTCAAGTTTTTTCACTTCTCTGCAAACTTGTAGGTCTAAATCTGATATTTAAATATTAATTAAAATTAAATAGATGCAACTTGTGGTTTAAAGAACGTAACATTTCGAGAATCAGCTTGAAAACGGATTGATTTTGATTTGTGGATAGCAATTTTATTTAGTAAAATCAGCTGCCCACTTACAATTGTTTTTTTGAGTTGTTTTAAGTCTGTCAATTCGTTTGTTCGAATTATTTATCTATCAATTTATCCATCTGTCCTTTTTTAAAGAATCTATCACAGTTTAAATAACAAAATATGAACTATTTCTCTAAAGGCAGTCTACCTCTCTTTCAATTTTTTGACAATTAAGATTTTATTGTTGATCAGCTCGGTCGGAACATTATGTGCAAACTCACATTAGCCATCATCCTTGTTTTCAGATTCGTAAATTTAATTTAATTCACGTGTACCAGAGCCCAGCATGACCTCCTCGGCTGAAAATAGGCATAGACCAGTTGGATTTAGTGATGTATACAAGCTTATAGTTAAAGATTAGTATTATTTACTTGTTTAATTTTATTCAGTTTATTATTCGGCAGTGAAGTTCAGTTGTAGCAGTTTATATGTATTCCAGTTGCTAACAATTTTTCCAGCCAACGGCGTAGCTCTTTAGGCGATAGCTGTGCTGGTTTGTCCCGTTTGACCTAAACCCAAAGAAAGGTTACGTTAATTTTACAGATTTGCTGGAAAAAATTTAGAAAATGTAATTAGCGAATTTGACTCACCAAAGTTTTTTGAGAGATGGATTGAGATTTTTTTCATACGGCCAAGATATCTTAAGATAATATTGTGACTGGGGACCTCGAACAACTGGACCCTATCTGCTAACGATACTGCTGTCTTACATAGAGTAGTGAACGACAGAAGGACTTTTGTGGAACCTAGAATTACAGGAACACAGAATAGAGAAGTTCCATGTTGCTTTATGTGGGATTACATCGAAGTGAGAGTTTGGACAAAGAGAGAGAACAACAATAAGTGATGATGAGTTCATTGAAAACAGAAAGTATCGGATTGCAATCTAAAGGCACTTCTTCGAAAATAAAAAGCCGTGCGTGAATACTTCACAGGGAATTCTTTACAACAGGTGGTGGAATTGAGGAAAATCCGATTGGTGGCGAAATGGTCGGTGATGTGAAGAAAAAAACTGAAGCAACTACCCGGGCCCAGTAATTTTGCCAAAAAAGGTAAGATAAGGGCCAACTAGCGTTGACAAGTGAAAAAAATTTACCGCAATTTTCTTAGATAATTTGGCAATGAGTTCGTTGAGGGTATGTCTCTACAATGCATTCAACGCAAAATAGTGAAAAGAAAATGCCGTGAGTTTTCCGAATTGTTAACGCTAGTTACCGCTCATTTACATAATTTTGATTTTCTGAGCGTCGATCTTACTCAGTTTTGGGTTTCTAAGCGTTGATCTTACATAATTGTGCGTTTTTAAGCGTATATCCTACATTAATTTGCGTTTCTACGCATTTTTCTTACATCGTTTCAACGATAAGACCTCTGTTTGTGAAAATCGAACCACTGACATCCTGCTTGTTTGTCGTCTGCCACAGTTCCGCGATGCACTAATTTTCTTAAGCACTGTATCCTTTATAAATCGGAACACAACTTCACGCCTTGTAGCGTTTCTAAGCTTAGATCTTACATAATTCAGCGTAGGTTTCAGTGTTGATCGTATAATATTTGTGCGTTGAATTTAGGAATTTAGATCTGATTTTACGTTTGTTGGTTTTTAAGTGGAGATCTCCTGGCAATTTTGGTGTTCCTGTGCATAAACCCGCATAAATTAAGCGCTTAAAATAAAGCTTGCATCTTTGTTATTTTAGATTTTATTTTACCGTCGATCTTACATAAATTCAACATTTTCTTCTATGCTCAGAAAAAAATGCTTTTCTTAGCTCACGGAGAAACATAGTAGAAATAATTGGTGGAATGTAGCTGAGGGAAGGGATAGTACGTTTAGGGGTGGACGTGTGGGAGGTGGCATGTTGGACATAGGTTGAGTGTAAGTACGAGAGTATAATGTTGACGTGTCTTATTCGGGTAAGGAGAAGGGCGTTAATGTGAGGTGTCGGTATGTAGGTAGATAGGAAGGTGGGGAAGGCATACGGGTTTAGTTGGAGGCGAGGTCTGGGTATATGCATCTTTATGTGTGTGTGTGGTGGGGCGTGCTTGGGGATATGTAGGTGGGCGTAAACTTAAAAACCTCTAAAAAAGAAACTTTCATTCTGATTTTTTTCTTTTTTAGAAAAAAACTTTTCTTTTTTAAAAACTTTTCTTTTTTTAAAAAAAATAAAAATTGCACTTTCATTTTACATTTTTTTACAATTATTCCATGGCTACCTATGAACACCACAAATCACAAACACACACACACAAACACACACACACACACACACACACACACACACACACACGGATATCTTGCCTTCTCCTCAATTCAAATAACACCCCTACATCCCTACCTACTTACGCCTCAACTGAAGACCCCGTTCTCCCTATCCGAACTGTGCACCAGCACAATATAACCACACGCTTAAATCTATCAACCATATCCCGCATACCACCTCTCGCAGCTGCAACCCCCAGCTGCAACCCCCCGCTACTCCCAACGTACTGCTACTACCCCCAGCTACTTTCTCACATTTCTTCCTACTAGGTTACCACCTCCATCTCCCCAAGCTACCTACCTACCCCCGGTCTTCCACTCAAACACAAAACGTTTCGTTAGGCAGGTACTTTTTTAAAAAAATTGTTTGCATAAAACTTGAGCCTATGTAAGATAAACACTAAATTCAACGCCAAAATATGTAAGATCAACGTTAAAATTAAGGCAAAATTATGTAAGATTAAAACTTAGAAACGCAAAATAAAGCAACATCAGCGTTAAATTCAACGCACATTTATGTAAAATCTACGCTTAAACACTCAAAATTATGTAATATGTAATCGGCAATACTCCTCGAGCGTAGATCTTACATAAATTCAACGCATTCATCGCGTTCATCTTTATTAATTTTGCATTTTTAGCGTTGAAAACCTCGGTCCGGATCGGGGTAATTTTGATAGAGAATATTGACAGGATCAACCAATGACTCATATCATAGAAAATGGAAAAAAATTATCTAGTTGCACTCGTCATTATTTACTCAAGTACGCCATCAAAATGATTTTGAATTAAAACGCAAACTTCACAAAAATCTTTAACCCAGTCCCACAGAAAAGAAGAACGGTGCAGTTTATCCTACAAAAAAACGGGAAGACTAATAAAATTAGACTAACGACAGCAGCAGAAAAAAGAGTACAAGAAATTGAAAAGTAAAATGGGACAATGACGTACAAAACTCTAAAAAGACAGAGTCGCGTCAGTACTATCAATCATTGGTTTTAATCAGTCAGAACAAGTGAATAGATGTAACATACAACTTGAAAAGGAGAAGATTCACAACTAACAGACTTCTAATTCAAGTGGTGAAATCGAGGTCATGGTGATATTACCTGACAAGAAATCGATTCCAACGGGTTGGCTATGCTTCCTTAAATCTGAGAGGTGGCGAAAAGTTTAACTGTTATATGATGAGAAACACGGAAGTAACTCGAGGTAGATTCGATACAGAATGATTGACAGGATCCAAAAATTAAACACATAACCCAGGATGAAGTCCGCGACCCAAGACAGGTATTGGCCAGACTGACTTGGGTCACGGACAGAGGTCAGGTGTGAAGCAATTCAATGGTCTGGAAAAAGTTTTGGTCGTGCCTTCCGTCCGGCTAATAGCAGTTTTCGGTCTGTTCAGTCTGTCTAACACTCATTTTTCTGTCTTTTCGGTCCGATCAACACTCACAGTCCAGTCTTTTTAATCTGGCCAATAGCTACACTTTGGTCTGGTCAGTGCCATCATTTCGGTCTGTTTGTTCTGGCCAATATCCACAATTGGATCTGACCAATTGTCTGGCATTAGGTCGGTTCGGTCTGGCCAATAGTAGCCACAGTCTGTTCGGACTGGCCAATACCTTTTTTTGGCTATGGTCGGTCTGGAGCCCCATTATCCGAGTCCCAAATTGGTCTGGCCAATACCAGTCTCGGGTTGCGAACCTCATTCTGGAAACCAATTGGACACGGCTCCATTAATTATTCCAAATCAGAGGAATGGACCCAAAATTTTAACTAGCCGCATTTCTCATTTTTTTTTAAAAAAAATTAGAGTACGCTATTAAAGTTCAAAATGTGATGGCAAGAAGAATATCAAATTTGCATAGAGTAGAATTGAATCAGAAATATTGACATGCACAGTCAGGAAAAAGAATCAACCAGGTGGACACAGTCCCACTAGTTCAACGTTGAAACCCGTTTGCCCAGACGCCGCGGTCGAAGCCTCGACTGATAAGTCTTTGGGTTCCTCTTTGATGCGAATGACACAGTCGCCGTCATCGTCACTTTGATGAGCCACTATTTCGCCGAAGCTTGCTTCTTTGTCGCCAGTTAGATTGTTTAATATTGAGTTGAGAGATGACAGACTATGTTGCGGTTTGGCAGTTTCGTCGTCTGGAAAAATAACAAAACATTTAAGTAATGGTTAAGTGACTCTGCTTGAAGTCACTGAGAACTTCTGATGTTTATCGAAAACCGCGAAGCAGTTCGAGATATTAAGTCAGAATTTCGAAGAGACTTCTGCAGAGTCACTTAACCATGCTTAAAACACGAAAGGCGCACGTTTTAAAATGACGAAAGTCGACAGAAGTCAACTTCTGGCTAAGTAGCAATTTCTGGCGTTTTAACTTCTGGTACTACATACTTTTGGCATTTTAAAATGTGCACGTGAGTGTTTCAAGCATTGAAAACAAATTTTGGCGAGTTTTAACCGCCATTGTTTACTTGAGTAGGCGATTTAAAAGGTCTTAAAATTAACTACACGCAAAACTCCATATAGAAAAAGCACACGTATCAACCTTCAAGAAAATTGAAAGTAACAAACTAGACTAACGAAAGCTGGGTGTATCAAAAACTCACTCAATAGCTATCAGGACTGCGACCGATTCAGTTTAACAACCAGAGTAACAGCCACAAAAAACTAGTCTAAAAATTATAGCACCAATATTCATAGAAACTAAAACAGGTAACCTGAAAAAGTACTCAGTTAATAAGTTACCCGGCGAACTCTATTGATGCGTCAACAAAAAATGGCCACAAAAAATTTGATTGTAAATTTAATTCGATCTAATTCTGTCTGGGCGCTAGCTTTATGTTTTTTTCGAAATATCTATCAGATGTCATCAGTTAAATTTTCCGACCTTTAGAAATATGGTTTCAACACACACTGGCTCCAACTAATAAACTAACAGGGCAAAATGTGGATCTCACGAGATGTAAAATCAATAGAAAATCACCTTTGAGACTTGAAACAAATCTTTTTGAATGTCAATCATGTTAAACACTTTTAAGCTGTACCATTTTTGCCACTGTAAAATTTTGCAGAGTTTCAAAATACAAACACAAGTTAATTTTTGTAAAAGTTAGGTTGAAAATTTAATGTAACCTTTAACTGATTAAAAACTCATGATAGTTGTCAGCGAGCACGAAACTGGTGCCCATACCAACGACTGAGCGACAGCCTTTCGAATTGCAAAATTCTAAATTCCATATTGTATGGGTTCTCAGCGCAACTTCAAAAGTTGCGCAGAGAAGAAAGAAGACAAGATCAACAATTATGGTATCATAAAGGATTTACAGATAACGAATCTTTTCATTACTATCTGAGGAAAAGTAGCACGTTTTAGACTCAGGAGCCCTATAAGTCTTAAGGAACTATTAGACACTGCGTTCAAGAAAATTGGAATAGCTGAAGAAATACCAGTCTTGGGTTGCGAACCTCATTCTGGAAACCAATTGGACACGGTTTCATTAATGATTCCAAATCAGAGGAATGGATCCAAAATTTTAGCTAGCCGCATTTCTCATTTTTTAAAAAAAAAATTAGAGTACGCTATTAAAGTTCAAAATGTGATGGCAAGAAGAATATCAAATTTGCATAGAGTAGAATTGAATCAGACATATTGACAAGCACAGTCACGAAAAAGAATCAACCAGGTGGATACAGTCCCACTAGTTCAACGTTGAAACCCGTTGGCCCAGACGCCGCGGTCGAAGCATCGATTGATAGGTCTTTGTGTTCCTCTTTGATGCGAATGACACAGTCGCCGTCATCGTCACTTTGATGAGCCACAATTTCGCCGAAGCCTGCTTCTTTGTCGCCAGTTAGATTGTTCAATATTGAATTGAGAGATGACAAACTATGCTGCGGTTCGGCAGTTTCGTCGTCTGGAAAAATAAGGAAACATTTAAGTAATGGTGACTCTGCTTGAAGTCACTGAGAACTTCTGGCGTTTATCGAGAATCGCGAAGGAGTTCGAGATATTAAGTCAGAATTTCAGAGTGACTTCTGCAGAGTCACTTAACCATGCTTAAAACACGAAAGGCGCACGTTTTAAAATGACGAAAGTCGACAGAAGTCAACTTCTGGCTAAGTAGCAATTTCTGGCGTTTTAACTTCTGGCACTACATACTTTTGGCATTTTAAAACGTGCACGTGAGTGTTTCAAGCATTGAAAACAAATTTTGGCGAGTTTTAACCGTCATTGTTTACTTGAGTAGGCGATTTAAAAGGTCTTAAAATTAACTACACGCAAAACTCCATATAGAAAAAGCACGCGTATCAACCTTCAAGAAAATTGAAAGTAAAAAACTAGACTAACGAAAGCTGGTTGTATCAAAAACTCACTCAATAGCTATCAGGACTGCAACCGATTCAGTTTAACAACCAGAGTAACAGCCACAAAAAACTAGTCTAAAAATTATAGCTCCAAAATTCATAGAAACTAAAACAGGTAACCTGAAAAAGTACTCAGTTAATAAGTTACCCGGCGAACTCTATTGATGCGTCAACAAAAAATCGCCACAAAAAATTTGATTGTAAATCTAATTCGATCTAATTCTGTCTGGGCGCTAGCTTTATGTTTTTTTTCGAATTATGTATCAGATGTCATTGGTTAAATTTTCCGACCTTTAGAAATATGGTTTCAACACACACTGGCTCCAACTAATAAACTAACAGGGCAAAATGTGGATCTCACGACATGTAAAATCAATAGAAAACCACCTTTGAGACTTGAAACAAATCTTTTTGCATGTCAATCATGTTAAACACTTTTAAGCTGTACCATTTTTGCCACTGTAAAATTTTGCAGAGTTTCAAAATACAAACACAAGTTAATTTTTGTAAAAGTTAGGTTGAAAATTTAATGTAACTTTTAACTGATTAAAAACTCATGATAGTTGTCAGCGAGCACGAAACTGGTGCCCATACCAACGACCGAGCGACAGCCTTTCGAATTGCAAAATTCTAAATTCCATATTGTATGGGTTCTCAGCGCAACTTCAAAAGTTGCGCAGAGAAGAAAGAAGACAAGATCAACAATTATGGTATCATAAAGGATTTACAGATAACGAATCTTTTCATTACTATCTGAGGACAAGTAGCACGTTTTAGACTCAGGAGCCCTATAAGTCTTAAGGAACTATTAGACACTGCGTTCAAGGAAATTGGAATAGCTGAAGAAATCGGAAATCATTTTACTCCTCTGGAGAGATTAGTTACGACTAAAACGGCTTAACTTATTAGCGTCATACATCGTGTAGGGAACCAGATGAGAATTTCCTAGCGTGTATTGGAGAAAAAGCACGCTATTGTCAAGCTGTATTAGAGGAAAAGCACGATATAGTTTTACAAGCTTTTAATCAGGTAAATCAACTTTTATTGTTAACGAACAAATAATTCCCAAAAATTCCGTGCAATAGACGAGGAGGTAAAATTTGTTCTGCATTGATCAGAAAATAAAACAGCTATGTAATGTTGCAACACTTTTCAAAAATAAGCAGAGGAAAATCCCAAACAAACTCAGGTAGGCGTTCTAAAAAACAGTTTCAATGATGAGAGAAACTTTTCATCTTATAATTCCCAAAAATTCAATGATGAGAGAAATTTTTCATCTTATAATTCCCAAAAATTCCGTGCAATAGACGAGGAGGTAAAATTTGTTCTGCATTGATCAGAAAATAAAACAGCTATGTAATGTTGCAACACTTTTCAAAAATAAGCAGAGGAAAATCCCAAACAAACTCAGGTAGGCGTTCTAAAAAACAGTTTCAATGATGAGAGAAATTTTTCATCTTATAAGCATCTTCAGGATCGGACCAGGGACAGTTTTACTTAAACGAACCAATGCTTAGCAAGTATGCGACATTCGAATTTATCTCAAAAATAACTGCAGACATAAATGCAGGTAGACAAGGGTGCAGATAGCTGAGTGATGTCATTAAAACTGGACTCAGCTTGGTAGCATTAAGTTGAAAAGTAAGATCAGACATTTAAGATCTTACGATGCCATCAATTAATTTCTTTGGGGACCACTTACTTGAGAAGTAGATCGGAACTGGAGCAAGCACACACAAGAATATTAAATAGTTGCTGAATCTGATAATGAGTTGCACTACATGGTAGAGACTTTCTTCCCAACCATGATGTGGACAAAATAACAATTCAAACTTTACCTGTTGTAAATGCTAAAAGTCCCATGTAAAGCTGAAATCAGTATCACAGCAAATGCTTTGCAAAACCAGGAAAAACTCAAACACTCCAAAACAAGCTCTCAGAGAAGCAGGTCCTGTCAAGCAGGACTCCTTTGCGTGGAATTAAAAATGCGTATCAATGGCATGACCAAAGAAGAAGACAATTAAGAACCAGACATAAAGACTATCTTCCATAATTACTGGGGCCTCACACGTTGGCAAAAACACCTGTTTGCTGACCAATGAGACTGCTGCACTCAAACTCAATTTGGCAAAGAGGCAAAAAAACATAAGCAGAGTCAACACAATTCAAAGTTTGCCGACTGCTTTAAGGGTTGAAGTGCTGATGTGGAGACCTACAGAAATGAATCAAATCAACATAAAGGATATAAGGTCTTTCTGATGTTTGAAGATTATGTGTTGGTCTACGGATTTTTTAAAGAACAGTTCGATAAAATAAAGGCTTGTAGTCATCAGCCGATGACCAGAAAAAAATTACAATTAATTAGGAGACATTCAACTCAAAAACAGCCGACTGCCTTAGTTTTTTGGATAATCAATCTCTTAGAACGAATTAAGTCCAGTTCTCTATTTTGTTGAAAAATTTAAAAGCGCAAAATCACCAGCTAACAAAAAAATCAAATCAATTTTTGGCCCTACAACTTTTTCATCGAGAACGACTAACAATTCTGCAACAAAAAAGCTACCTCTGAATGGCATGGGACATGGAAATTTCCTACAGGGAATATATATATATATATATATATATATATATATATTTATATATACATATATATATATATATATTTATATAAATATATATATATATATATATATATATATATAAATATATATATATATTATATATATATATATATATTGCCTGCTAGCCCACTTGCCACAACCTTGCATATTGCAAAAACGAGCCACCGTTAATACTGATGCCTCTTAAACAACAATTGCCCCAAGTTTTTACGTGAAGGACCATCATTAATGTATGTCGCAATGAAAATATCTCCAATGGATCAAAACTAGCCGAAAGAAGAGTAATAAGCACTGGAAGTGGTCACAAAAGCAAAGCAATTTTCTGTAAGATTCTTTTTACAGAAGGACCACAGACAACTCAGATGTCTCTTTCCACCAGATGAGAACCCGAATGCAGCATCAGCTAGAATAAAAAAAATAGCCATAGCTCTGATGACTTTTGACATTGAGTTGAATTACATACCCGGAGATCAGATACCTGAAGCAGAAGCTTTGAGCAGAATTCACTTCAACGAGGACGAATCTGTCAGCGATCGATTGTACTTACTCCTGGAGCACGAAAATTCAATTTACTCAGAGTTTTTTTTTCCCAGAATTGAGAACGGAATTGGAAGCAAACGGACTGTTCGACAACATTATGAAAGCAATCGAAACTGTTAGTACGAAAAAATGTTCACAAGCATAAGATCTGCACAACGAAAGATTTGAACAACAAAAAGATGAATTCAAAATAAATTGTGCTATCATCAGCAGATTTTCTGTTCGTGTTTGGGACAAGAAACGAGAGAAATGATGGAAATGTTGCAACTGATGCATCGACAGTCAACATTTTGTTAGTAATTGTAGGTGCTGTCAACTTAACCGGCTAACCATGAGAAGAACAGTTTTTACGTGGCCATAAGTCCATATTTGGGAACATTTTTCAATAATTGGGGTTATGCTAAGAACCACGCCAATACTTTAACAGATCTTGATGTTGGCTCAGGCTGGATAGAAGCTTTTCCCGAGTAAGACAGAATATTATAAACAGTCGAAAAATATATTTGTCAAAACATTTGCAAAATTCAGATCCCTAAAACAACAGTGTCTGAAAATGGTCCCAGTTTTGTAGGTGCTGATCTTAAACAATGGTGAGAATCGATGCAAAATAAGAAAATGGCATCAACTTTCTATCATCCTTGAGCTAATGGACTAGATGAAAGAGCAGTTCAGACACCGAAGCGCGCACTTCAATCGTGGAGTCTGATTCTCAACGTGTCACTTGGAGTTTTCCGGCAATGGCACTGATGACACACTTAACACTTCAAAGATCAATGACAAAACTCGAATTGAACTGCTACTAGAATGCAGAGTGAGACTACTGGCAATATTTGCTTTCAACTTGTGTTGTTCGCCCTAAGCCCAATGATTAGACGAAGGCAGTTCCAGCAACTTTTATTATCAGAGGGAGCTTGAGCATTTGTTTCATGCAACTTGGAAATTCTAATTGAACTTTATAATTAGCGACAATCAAATTGCGAGACTAGATGAGGACAACTTTGAAACTGAACCAACACTCGGGGAAATAATATCTCATGGATAACCACAAGTTCAGACAAAAGTTCTGGTTGAAATCTCGACAGCAGGAAGGAGGTTATGCAGAGTAACTAGAACATCAGCAGCAATGCAACTAAAAAATTAAACCATCAGAGCATTCATGATCTTTAACAAGAACTAGAACACGAACAAAAAGATTTAGAGAACCAACTCCCAAAAACTTACTTAAAAAAAGGAGGTTGAGATGGTTTGAAACGAACATCACGAATCTTGGAAGCTTTCTCGGTTGAAGTTTCAGAAACCAAAAGAGGAACTTAGTTGATCAAAACTTTTGTTAAATAATAGCCACTAAATAATTTTGGTTTTGAATCTTGTTTTGTCTTGGCGCTATCATTATTTTGTTTTTGACAAATCAGTTACATAAGTCAAAAGTTGCCACCTAACAAAATCTGAGTCTAACATCCACTCACCTCAAACTGACGAGGTCATTGTAACAGGGCCATATATGATTCTCGTGAAATAAAACAAAAATAGAAAATCACGCCCGAAATTCGGAATAAATCTTTTCGCATGCCAATCATGAAAACGTTTTTTTTAGCTAAATTAGATTTTTGCATGTATAATTTTGCATAGATAAGTACTATAAATACGAGCCAATTTTCGTATATCATCAGGTCGAAATTTTGTGTAAAATTCAAGTAACTTAAATTGAACTAACTTGAATTTTTTTTTACCGTTGTTAGAGACCACGATAGCTTCCTTTCTGTTACACATAGAGGTCAGACTTGAGGTTTCAATGAACTGCCTTCTTTTGGAAGTGCGGTTGATTGTAGATGTAGGCTCAATATTTGTAAAAATGTATAGAATTTTGTTCATAGAAATAAAATGTTTGAATTGTTTCTCTTCTTTCTCCAATGAATTCGATTTGTTTTAAATCTTCCGACAAGATGATCTTTTGGCATTCAAGATGAAAAGTGAGATGTCATATTTAAATGGTTGTGTCTCGTAGAGCTCCTCAAATAGAGTATGGCAAAACTTGCAGAACAAAATTTAATTTGTGGCCACTAATATAAAGATTGAGCATGAAAACGATACATTATTAAAGCAATTAAAATACTCAAATAAAATAATAGAAGCAATATAATACACGATCAGAAAGTTAGTGTGTAAATGAAAAACTTTAATGCTTCAATTTCGAAGACATAACAAAATTGACACTACGCGAAATATTTTGACCGTTATTATTGAAGCGTCAATTTTCCTATTAAATTTCCTGATACATTAGACAACTTCGACAAAATTAAAAATTCCGAATAGCACAAAAATTATGTGTACATGTCCTTTCATAAAATACGTTTCTTGAAAGAATTAAATATCTTTTTTAAGCTTTCCAGTTTTCTTAGATGTGTTTCCTTGATTATTTGTAGCTTACTCAGACTGATGTATGAGCTCGAAATTGTCCTGATCAGACTCTCACAGACCGAAAATTCCTCTGATTAGACTCAAGTGCGTTCAACAGTTTCTGTGCGCTCGAAAAGACCTGACTTCCTGATCAGACCCAACTGCGCTTGAGTGTACTTCTGATCAAACTTCCGGGTCGACGTGTCACCGCTAAAAATAGCTAAAAGAGGTAATATTGGCGATGAATGCGGTAAATTTTTGTAAGATTTGCGGTATTTAGCGGTGAATACGGTAAAAATCAATCGTTGTTAAACACCGCAAATCTTTTAAATATTCACAACTAAGTTCACCATAAATCTTAGCGATGGTTTTTTTCACCACTTACAGACTAGTGGTGCTTTTTCCACCACTAATCAATCAAAAAATGAATTAAATAAATTCGCCGCAAACTACTAAGCGGTGAGAAAAACTCACAGCTATGCCGCTAGTACATATTTCTGACACATTGGATGAATCTATACTGCTTTCCATAAGAAACGTCTTGAACTACAGTTGCCTAAAATCATGCAAAATTGACCAGCATTTGATATCATCTGGACTCCTTGGTCCTGATTAGAGCCATCGCACTTTAAATGAGTCTCTGATCACAATGCTGGTGTACTGTTGCCTCCTGGCAGAACCGACATCTCTCAAAAACATCAAAATGCTTTGCGCTCAAAATTTTCTCTGATAACACCCAATTGCGTTCGAAATTGTTTCTTATCAGACTCAGTTGCGCTCGGAAAACTCTCTGATCAACAGGTTTCGAGAGCAGCATTATCGACTATCTTGCATTCTAACCGTTTATGAGCAGACCTAGTTGCGCTCGAACCGTTTATGATCAGACACAAGCGCTCTCGAAGCCAGTTCGGATCTGACTCAAGTGCGCTCGAAATAGCTTGATCGGAGAGTGATTTTAATTATAAACAGATCTCTTAACTCGGCTATAATAAATTTATTTCATAAAAACTGATATTCGCAGTAATTTACTTAACCATGGAGGCGCCAAATCTGAAACCATTTCTAATGAAAGTAACACCCAATTATTGAGGAAATAATTCAATTTGCGTAGGGTTAATGCATATTTCTGACTCAATGGATGAATTTATACAGCTTTCTATAAAAAAGTCTTCAACTGCAGTTAATTAAAATCCTCTAAAAGGGACCGGCAATTGCTGTCAGCTGGACTCCTTGGTTCTAATCAGAGCCATCGGATGTTAGATGAGTCTCTGATAAAAATGTTTCTTTATTGTTGCCTCCAGACAAAACCAACATCTCTCAGAAGAAAATACAAAAAATGAAATATGATCAGCTCGAAATCGTCTCTGATAACAGCCACTCGCACTCGAAATGTTTTATGATTAGACCCAATTGGGCTCGAACCGTTTATAATCAGACACAGCTAGATACAATCAAATTTACCATGAATCACATTTATAAATAAGTATTCTACAGGAGAATTAGTGGGTCAACATTGTCTATCCAAAAATGATGAACCAACATTGTTGCTCGCTATTCTCGACCGTATCAAATACCATATTAAAATAAGTCAGACTTTTCTGACCACCTTGAGAGGGTGAAGTACTTTTTTGTTGAGATGATAAGCAGTATTTATATTTGTTTGTGATGGTCTAATTCGCAATCAAAACCCGGGTCGAGGTGTCACCGCCATTCAACGCAAAATTATGTAAGATAAGCGGTTAAAGCGGAAATTTTTGTAAGATAAGCGGTGAATGCGGTGAAATTACATAAATCAGGCGGTGAATGCGGTGAAAAAATTGTTCAAGATGTTTGAGATCAGCGGTGAAATTAATGGTGAGTATGGGAGGAATTATTAGATTTGCCTTGCCACTAAAACTACCCCTTAATCTTACATCTTTTTGACACTTTTTCTAAGCGGTGATTTTATGTAATTTCACCACTAGAGT
>NC_134474.1:66807771-66900411 GCF_964194025.1 Convolutriloba macropyga | reverse complement strand
AGGACGATTAGTCAAAAAAGGTAGTCATCAATTTTTACCTTTGTTTGGAACAGGTCATTCAAAAAATGCTTGCAAGTTATTTTTGTGATTTTGATGATATGATAAATACATCAGAAACAGTTTTTGAACTAGTTTTAGTCTAAAATCAAAATTAAAAAAGCTATAAAAAATCAGCGAAGCCCCGCCATGCGACAATTTCAACTAAGACATGTTTATCAACCTCGTTTTGAAGTTAAGTATTCCTTTCGAAAACAAAATTGATGCTTCATCATTAGTGATTCGGCTTTTAAGTAAATTTTGTTTTGCGAAATAAATATTTTCAAAGCATTTCATTCTTGTCGGTTTCTGTTTTATATCGGTTTTATCGGCTTAATTTACTAAAGTTGCTAGATTGTTTTTTTTACTGGAATACTCGCTTAACCTTTTGCAAATTTTGAAATGAAATCTTGTTCATCTTTTCTGACAGAAATCATTCCAGTGTATTTCAATGAGTCTTCTTTTCTGTAACTTGATGCATTTAAAATCGTAAAGTTTCGTCGTCAATCTTTTGCTTTTTCTTGACAATAGTAACCACTGCTTCTGTAAGCCTCATGAAAATTTCTGCAATTTCGTTTTAACTTACTTCATAATCAAATTTAGAAACATTTTTTTTCGTTATATACATCCGGTTAACCGGTCTAATTTTCAAATCGTCTGCTTAACCTGCAATCTATTTATATCCCTAGTTATGAGCGGATTCAAATCTTGCAAGAATCTTGCAAGATGATTCAAAACTTGCAAGATTCTTGCAAGAATCTTGCAAGAAGTATGTATTCTCTTGCAAGATAGCTTGCAAGATTCTTGCAAGTTTTTTAAATTTTTTAATCACTAGGGATTACGGCTTGTTCGGGGTTTCTTCATTTATACATAGTTGAAACATCTAGCTCGGAAGACGACAAAAAATAAAAACCCAAGGAAATAAACTCCCACTTGACTATTAACAAGGTGAGACTTAGCGGCCCGTTGAACTTGATATGACACTATAGCAACCTAACAAATCATCGCGAAATCAAATTTCAAATTGGGATTTATTTCCGTGGGGTTATATTTCCATGGGGAGTGATTTATTACCGTGGGGCAAGTTTCCTATCTAAAATTATGTGTTTTTTTCCCTGGGGGTTTATTTCCTTGTATCTCATTTATATAAATTATTATTACACATGGTTTCTGGTAGTCTTAACGATAGGGCAAAAGATTATGGGTAATTCTTTTGCCATATTGGGTATTTTAGTACTTTTTTACACCTTTTTTGATTATCATTGGTGAGACAAACCAAACAAACCAACAAAATTTTTAAGTAGTTGAATATCTTCTTGCCGAATAAAACCGAAAAAAACATTATATTTTATTTCATTTAAAACAAATCATCTAATTGCGAGTTCAAGTTTAGTGAGGCAATTAAACACGAACTTCGCAATCTAGTATTGCTACTTCAATAAACTGTTTATCAAACAATCTCTTTATTTGTTGACAACTTTGCCAACTGTGGTGCTGTCGCCAATTTTGTATTCTCTGGCATCACGAATACTGAGATCTTCGAGAACGGCTGCCACAAAACAGTCTAGGAAAAGCGGCGATTCGGACAGAAAAGCGCTTCTGGCACGTTTATTCGGAATGATCAGGAAAGTTTGGCCATTATCGATGACGGGTCCAAAAGTTTTGTAAAAAATGCGCTGAAATCTGCTGATTTACCGAAAATTTAGCTCAAATATGTTATATAGCGAATAATATTTAGTTTTTTTTTCATCAGTTCATCGCACTCAAAGCATTTTTGCGATTACAAAATTGCGTTGAAAAGTCGCTGATGTAGACATGCAACTGAACATCAAAAAGCTGATATCTGCATGTGTTAAACCTAAACTCTGATCTTTGAAAATTTGCAATTTTGAAGGACTATGTTATACTCGATTACTTTTGTACAAGTCAATCGAGTCGCGAATGTTTTCTGCACTAGTTAGCCAAGGCAATTGCGCCAAGTATCTTTATGTTATTTGAATTCTCAATTCGTGGAGCGGGTATTCGCTGCGCGAATGGCTCAATACTAGTTCAGCAAGCGTATTTCAAAAGCGGTTTACTAATGTTAAATTAGAACTGAATCATAGAAGTTCAAATGAGAGAAAGAGAATTAAAATTAAACAAACTGAAATCAAAAAGGAAGTAACACTATTTCACATGTTAATCAAGTAACAGGAAATGCTCAAGAAATGTTTACAAACGTGATCAGACAGTTTCCTGTCTGAGATATGAATAAACATTAGAATAAGTAGGATGAACTGAAAAAAGAACTAAATTGAAGCACCTGTCTTTCAAATGACCGACATGAACTAGAATACGGTGATGGATATTTTGAACTAGAATACGGTGAAGGGTAATGTCCTTCCCGTATGACATTTCCCCTGTTGGAGAAAAAAATTAGCAGATAAAATCAGAAAATTAGTACTTATTCACCTGTTAAATACATAGTAAAATATTAAATAATTAATAGATATAAAGTTCAAAGAGTTTTGAGTTTAATCCGACTCAGATGGTTCCTCCGCTTCTAAAACTGTCA
The DNA here is from genome assembly GCF_964194025.1 of Convolutriloba macropyga. Classification (NCBI taxonomy): domain Eukaryota; kingdom Metazoa; phylum Xenacoelomorpha; order Acoela; family Convolutidae; genus Convolutriloba; species Convolutriloba macropyga. Next base: position 66,897,821 of record NC_134474.1, on the reverse strand, counting down.
TTTCTCTAGGTAGATTTGGGTTAGGATCGATGGACCATCTCTCATTAGGGTTCCGTGGCGACACCTCCCCAATAAATGTTGTGTCTGAGATAGGTATCTCAGCTGAATAACCTTCCGTGCTCTGTATATTCTCTACAATTGATGACGATGTTTTTGACTTTTTCTGTTTCTTTAGTAATCGTTTGCTTCTTTTGAGCGATGATGTGTACGAATCTGATATATCGCTCACCGTAAATTTTCGTTTCTCTTTGCGCAGAATAGGTGTTAGTTGTTTTGATGAAGCCACTTGCGGTGCGGATGGTCCAGTTGTAATTGGTTGGGTAGGCGGTGCGGCAAATGGTACAGGTGGACTGAAATGAAGAATTTGAGTTAAGTCCAGTCTATTAATAAAAGCATCATCATGTTTGGGATTACGTTTGGGAAATCACATTTTGAGTGCGCGTGCAACGTTGCTTGAGGTCGATATAAACAAACTTTTTTACTAGATGACACTGATATCATCCGATTGTTGTTTAATTCGCTTGATCTTCTTGCTACCCAGGTTTTTGCGGACTAAAATCTTTCGATGATTTGTAATCTTCTGCTCGAGTGTTTTCTCGTGAAATATCTTAAGTCTTCGTTCGATGTACTGCGCAACTCAGTGTCTTGCTCATTCTTTGTTCCGAATTTTGCAATATCGGAATTTCTGACTCGAACTTCCAGTCTATTTGGCTCCTTAATTATGCTTTTTGTTGGACTTATCTTATCAGCTGTGCTGCCTGGGGCGAGAACTTCGTTCAACCCATCCAAGTTTTTTTCTGTCTTTGACTTGCGTGGATTTTTCGTGCGATTTTTACGTGAACACTCCATTCGCTACGCGGGATTGGTCTCGCTATTCTTTCCGACCACATGAGTCGCGATTGGCCATCCTTCATTTTTCCTGTTCCTCGTGGGCTCGACTGTTCGATGCATAAATCGCTTTCTCTATTTCTGTGTTGGAACACAAGGCCGTGTCTGCCCATTGTTCTTCTGTCAAGTACGACCTGCCCGGAATTGTATCTTCATCTAAATAATGTTTGATTATTTTATTATAGTTTAAATTTTTTTTATTTGATTTCGTGGTGATGTTTGAAATTGAAGTGTTTGATTTTCCACCAAAATCTGCTTCAAATAGTGTAATGTCGATTGTTTTTCGTTTCGAAATTCTTATTCGTTGTTTGATTGCATATAGTATCTTTTTCAAATTCAATTTTTTGTTTAAATGTGTCTTCATATATGACAATTGACGTTTAACTGTTTGGATAAGACGTTCTACTAGGTCTATAGCTCTATGGTCATCTGCAAGTGCATATAAAGATGTAATATTATTTTCTGTATAGAATTTTTTTTCAAACCTTTTACACTTAAAGCATCTAGCTTGGTCCAATCTAATAGTTCTGGGTACTCCGTGATTATATATATATAATTATTTAGAAATTTAATTACATTTGTACGAGAGGCGTTATTTAATATTTCTGCTGTAGGGTATTTTGAGTATCTATCTATGCTTGTAATCAAATATTGTTCTTTGCCTTTTTCGTGAATAATTGACGCACCAAAATCTATTTGGATTTCGTTTTCGGTTCAATACATTTTGGCAAAGATTACCATTTGCAATGCAGAATCACTGATTTCAGATGCTTACCAATTTCCGTTCAGGCTTTGCATTCGCTTGTTTTTGCCAGTTTATCCCGGTGGATATGTGGCCACCAAACATTCTGTGCTAGAGACAGCATAGCAAAACTCCCTGGTTATGAGGAGTGGATGTCTCCTTGATTGTCTTGGGGATAGCAATCCGTTCGTCGAGACAAATGCACCCATTTTTGACACTAAGATCCCACCATTAAGAGAAGATGTATGGACTGATCTGTTTTAACCTATCTGGGTCATCTCGGAGGAGACAATCGCGAACTTCTTTCAAAATCGCGTCTTTTCCAGTAAGGGTTGCTAGTATCTTCTTACTGAAAACTTTATTTAGGGTATCTGCAAAGCGCAAGTCATCCGCTGCATCAACAACACTGCCAGACGGAGTTTTTTTATTGTTGGAAGAAGTATTTGTAGCCGGTATGGAAGGAGAATCGTCCGAAGAGTTTACTCGGGCCTTCGTTGGAGTAGATTTATTGATCTTTGCTCGTGGCATTTTAGCAATTGAATTGATTGAGTTATTCTGATGTGAATGGATTCTGAGTGAATTTCGGGCAAAAAAGCGAGTTATTCTTCTGTGGGCTGTATTTATACTCAGGAATTTTTGTTTTCGCGCCTAATTTGAGGTATTTGTGTTGATTACTTGATTTGATACCAATAATGGACTTTAATGGGTATAATTTTTCAGATTGTTCACATTCTTTATCGTCTGACTTTCGCAGTGCATTTGCAGCAAATTTGTTATTGGAATGTGATTTGTTCACTTTTGGATTATTTGGTACAATTTGTGGTTTTAAAATTTTAGAAGGCATTTGCGATGCGAATGGTGTATTTAAATACGGATTAACGGTTGAACTTGCAGGTGCTAACTGTGGCGCGAGTGGTAATATTTTCTACAATGTAGTGGTTGTAATGCAGCTGATTTAGTGTGATGTTGCGAATTGCTGCGTATTAATGTAGGTATTTGCGGTGCCATGGACCGATTTGAATGATATGAAGGTGAATGTAACTTTAACATGCTATTAAATTTTGTGTAGTGATCTTTTTATTTCTAATTAGGTATTTCATTGAATCACGAATTTTGGATATTCTTGCTACTACGAAATGCTCGTCATATGTGGACAGTGGAAAGTTTTTTAGCTTTTGCAAAGGGATTTCTGGATATTTAATCCACCAGGCCCATTTTTGCTCCAGGCATATGCTCGATTGTGAAATTGTAAGGAAGTAATCGGTCAATCCATGTTGAAAGTCGGCTATTGTAGGATTTATTTGATGTGTGTTTTTTAGTATGGATAATAATGACAGTGAAATTTTTTCCCTACAAATAATATTTAAAATAATCGATTGACCAAACTATTCCCAATAACTCTAGTTCGTTAACACTGTAACGTTCTTCTGTTGAGTTTAGAAATCGCGACGCGAATGCTATAGGTTTCCAACCGTCGGGGGTATTTTATTCAAGTGCAGCTCCCAACCCAGAACGCGAAGCGTCACATTTTACTCTGACATCTAATTTCGGATTTTGGTAGCTTTTCTCATTGCTCGCGGCAATTTTGTCTTTTATTGAATTAAAATGTTTGGTATGTCCTTCAGTCCAAACGAATTTAGTAGATTTTTTGAGAATTGGTGTAAGTGGGTGACAGAGTAGTGCTAGGCGTGGTATGAATTTGTCAATGTAATGTACTGACCCGAGGAAAGATCGCAAACGTTTTAATGTTGATGGTGGTGGTATTGTTAATATAGCTGCAGTTTTTCTTTTCATGTGGTGGTATGCCAGTTTGAGTAAATTTGTACCCCAGCCATTCAATTTCTGTTTTTGCAAAATGGCTTTTTTGAAGATTAATTCTCAAATTATCTTCATCTGACTTTGTGAGGCATTTTGTGTGGAAAGCCAGATGATCAGCTTCAGAACCTGAGCTAACAATTATGATGCCATCTAAGAAATAATAGGTATTTTGTAGACCTATCAGTGTATTGTCCATGGTTTTTCTGCCGGCATGTCACTGAGACCGTAGAATCCTGTTCTGAATCTTTAACTGCCAGTAGATTCTCTACAAATTATATTGAAATTACAGTGTTTTGAAGTATCTTTGTGTAATTGTAATTGACTATAAGCATAATTGAGATCTAGTGTTGAAAAATATGCTTGTTGACCGTTTGGAGTGTTTGTGAGGTGCTGCGAAACTGTATCTATTAATATGTCGATGTTGGGCATTTGATATTTATTTTTATGTATGGCTTTATTTTTTATTTTTGGAGTCTAATGCTAAATTTATAGATTGATCTTTTTTAATCTAATTACGATCGGAAATGTGAAATGTTCGTCCGAGCAGCTAGATAATTTTTCAATGTGACCTTCAATTCGTAAACAATCTAATTCCGCCGTGATTCTAGGTTGTAAATTAATGGGAACGCGTCGGGAACTTTTTGATGCTTTGCTTTGATCTTTTGTTGAAATTTGGATTTCGCTACATGTGTCTTTGAAAAGCCAATTTTTAAGACTATATGGGGAAATTGTGCCGCGATTGTGTCTTTAATTTTACATGTTGAGTTATTAAAATTATTAACAAACTTACCGCTTTCGGGTTGTTGTTGGACAATTGCGAGGCCAAGACTAGTGAAAAGTTCTCTTCCGATGATGATTTTATGTCCGTCTTCCACAACTGTTAGATGGGCTTCTTGCATGTCCAGTTACTGTATATCACCATTGTTGCGAGTTTTCCAAGCACTTTGATGGGTTCGTATGAAAGAGTTTTTAAGTCCCTGTTTTGTTTTGTAGTGATCCATTTTGCAGATGGTGTAGTCCGGAGTATTCTGTTTGCTAGCATTTTAGTGATGAGAATAGTTACACCTCCAGAATCAATCATTGCGTATGCCTGTACTTTCCTAAACTGTATTTTAGCATTTAAAGGTTCCAGTTGGTTTGCCGAATCACAAGAGATTTCAGCCACATAATCAAGTGAATCACTATCGTAGTTGGAGTCATAGACTTGATCAAATAGTTGTTGATAGCTAGCATTATAATTGACAAATTCTTCATCGTCACCTTTTGCAGCCGTTTTGGCGATTTGATTGACCTTCGTTTGTGGAGATTTAGATGATTGTCCCTGTAGTTTTTTCGGTTTTCTGCATCTCCTCGCAAAATGTCTTGTTATGCCGCAATTATTGCACTTTTTCCCACTTGCGGGGCAAATTTGACGGTGGTGTGGCTCCATCGTTGACCACAATTGGCACAAACGCTAGTATACTGTTAGTTTTGGGTTGCGGATGGGTATCGAGTGAAGTCCTTGCGAGCTGGTTGGTATTTCGCGTTGCGATTGCGTGTTTGAAAATTGTTAACAGCATCAAATGAGTTTGTGGTAGCTATTTTCAAATTTTCATTTATTTTCTCCTGATTTTGTGCCCTCATTTCCATTTCTATTGCTTCCTCGAATGCCTTTGTAGGTGAAACAGTTTCTTTCAACAATTCATTTTGAGTATCATGGTCCAACATAAGTATAAATGTGTCTCTGATTAGAGTAGTTTCCTCATCCCCGAGGCTGAAATTTTTCTGCCTGTTCAATTAGGCGACCGTATAAACTTTCAACGGATTGACCCTTTTGCTGCTTAGATGACCAGAATACGAAACGATCATACGTGATTTTCCTAATTTTAGTGAAGGAATCATCCACCGTCTGCCAAAGTTCCTTGAATGGTTCTTTTTCGATTTGAAAGTGGGGCTGTTTACTTTTAAAGAGTCGACGTCATTCTGTTCCAATGCTTAAGTAAAGTAGTGATGAAGATTTCTGCTCGCAAAACCCCCAAGGTTTATCCCCGCACAAAATACCAATTTCATCGATCTTTTTGCATCGATTTTGCCAAATTACCTTTAATTGCTGATTGCGAACTTTTCGGTTCCTTTCTGTTGCTTGTGTATGGTTCTCCACAGGCTTCTCGTATGTCGGTTCGGTTCGGTATGTTACTGTAGAAAGTGGTCCATTCAACAGGTGGTCAAGTTGAATCCCTTCTTTTGCCAACAATGCCAACTTCCATAGTTGCGTCCACTTGTCCCAAAAAAGTGGTGGAGTGACGGTTGGTTTCTCCCAGAATGCGTCAACGTAAAAGGGCGTCTTTCTAGACTCAGCTGCTGACTGCGCCATGTTATATTCGATTACTTTTGTACAAGAGTCGCGAATGCTTTCTGAACTAGTTAGCCAAGGCAATTGCGCTGCGTTTGCCAAGTTTCTTTAGGTTATTTGAATTCTCTATTCGTGAAAATGAAACTCGCGGCGCGAATGGCTCAATAACAATTGAGCAAGCGTATTTGAGAAGCGGTTTACTAATGTTAAATTAGAACTGAATCTTAGAAGTTCAAATGAGAGAATGAGAATTAAAATTTAAAAAAACTGAAATAAAAAAGGAAGTAACATTATTTCACAAGTTATTCACGTAACAGGAAATGCTCAAGAAATGTTTACAAACGTGATCAGACAGTTTCCTGACTAAGATATGAAGAAACATTAGAATAAGTAGGATGAACTGAAATAAGAAATGAATTGAAGCACCTGTCCTTGAAATGACCAACATGAACTGGAATACGATGATGGATATTCTGAGTGTAATATACATCCCGTATGACAGACCATACATGGACCTGCGTTTGCTCAATTGAATAAAGGGCTTTATAGAGAAACCTGGGATCTATTCTGTTTCGCCTCCCTGTGTTTTTTTTTGACCCCCAGTTACAAATTCTATGTTGTTATATAGCACTTTACTATGTAAGAAATTAGCGCGTTTGTCTGGGGGTCATAAAAAACTCATGATCACGAAGCGGGGGGGGGGGGAGGGGCGAGATCCGAAACTTGAATGGCCATTTGGAGCTTGACTTTTCAGCTTTCACTTTTTATATCATTTGAAAAATGAAATTTTTTGCTCTAGGGCCGCGCATTTAAGCACTGCTGAGAAGATATACTTTAGCTTGTAATATAATTTTGAAATGCAAAACTGATTATTGAATATTGTAAAAAAAGCTCCTTATTTCTCAGAAAATTAGGAGTACAATTAGTCATTATCTGTGAATGGCATATTAATGATCACAATTCGACTGATCAGTGATCGGAATCCCCCCACACTACCTTGATCTTGTCCTAGTTTTATGGGAGGCAAATCAGAACTATTGTTAGATTGTCAACAAGGATCGGATCTTTTCCGTTTGCGCCCCCTGTACGTTATGCTCCCCAGTTACAGAGCACGCGCCATTACATAGTAAATCACTTTGTAAAAGTATCGCACGTGCTTCTGGGGGTGCAAATAATATGCGCCCACTAAGATGGGGGCACAAACGGAAAAGATCCCAAGGATCCTTTCCCAACTTAGTGAGTAACTTTGTGGGTGCTTTATTTGCAGACCCCCCAGCGCACTCGCCATTTTTTTTTACAGAATGATTTTTTTGTTTTTTTTTTGCAATGGCACGTGTTTCTGGGAAATGCATAACGTTCTGGGGGGGGGGGGGGGGGGGGGGGTTCACAAACGGAAATGATCCGGAAGCAGTAAGCAAATTCTAATTTAAAAAATGGACAAAAAATAAAATGTGACATTTGGTCAAACTTTGCAGCATTTTTTATATTCTATGCTATGTTCCTCTTCTGATTGTCAGTTTTATTTCGAATTTTGCCTCAATTTCGGTTTCATTACTTGATGGATTCCACTACGACTGTTAGTAAAATTTTCACCATTTTACGAGTTTGCATATAATTTGCGAACATCAGAAGAAAAAACTAAAGCTACTTAACATTATCAAAATGAGACACCCATTCTTACTGTTGCTCATGTTCTGAATCTTTTCTCTGTTATACCAAAAAAAAAACAATCATCTGCAATTTCCTGGCCGGAAAAGTTTTGTTACACTCTTTTCTTGCGACTCAAGTTAGTAAACAAAGATTTTTGTCATAAAATTCACAACGTAATTGAATATTAGCCAAGGATCCAAAATTTAAAGACATTTAAGACAAGCAAAAATTCTGCATATCAGCAAAGAACAAAATGATTGAGTTAAATGAACAGAAAACAAAGGAAACAAACAATGCAAACTTTTTGTTCTTCTTTTTAACCTGGACAAATCATGAGACAACACATTTAAAAACTGATTAAGGTTAAAAAGTTTCTTTGCTAAAATGAAACTACATTTTTTCATTTTGTTGAAAAACAAGAGCAATAACTTATTTAGAAATCTTTTTCGAACACTGATCTCCGATGTATGAGAAACGATAATTTTTCAAGATTATCTACCAGCTGAATTTTTACTTAACGAACAGTAATTACTTAACACTGCTGTTTTAATGAAACAGAAACCGTTCCGTCTTCAGTAATTGAAGTTAACCAAGAACGAATAACATTCTCAAAATTTGGGAAGTTTTACGATTTACCTTAAACATCTAGCTGGCACCTTTGTTAAAATGACCATTGGAATTCAGAGCACTTAAAATCAGGGGTCAATAATTAGAAAAGACGTGCGAATATTAGGTTTGAATGAAATCAAATGAACAAAGATTTAGTTAGACAGGTCGCATCTAAAAACCGTGCTTATTATTTAAAGCAAATTCAATAAACTGTTTTTGTTTTCCTTTTTGAATTATTGACAATCTTCATCAGAATTTCACTTGACCTGAACTATGAATTTTTTTCAGAAACATAACTGAAGCAAACAACACAAATTTCATCTCAGTAAAATAAGAAAAATCGAAAGAGTTGGAGGTGCTAATTATCATAATTTGCCTACTTTCAAAGCACCAAAAATATGCTTGAGAACTCAAATGTTTAAATTTTGATATCTCAACAAATTTTATTCAGTGGAAAAGATTTTTGTATTTTGTAGATTGAAATAACTCTTTTATCCGTTTAAATCTTTTCTGATAAGTTGTGAAAATATAAAAATTTCTGAAAAAAAATGGAACTTCTATTTTTTTTAAAAATTTTCAGATCTAAAGGACTCATAACCATTGTTGAAGAAATGCTAATGGTTAAAAATGCTGTAAGAAAATTCAAAAAATATAAGAGAAAGTTTTATAAATTCAGTCTGAATATTTCTTTCATGAAAATCATGTAAACAATGTGTTTTAGTTTCCAAACTATTTTTTAACTATCAATAGACAAAGATTGATGCCAAGATGATGACAAATTGTTATGTAATAGTCACAAAAATTCTATATTTAGGAGACGTGATAGGGAAACAAGTTGCCATCTGATGCAGAAAAAATTTGAGAAAAATACACATGTTTTCAAAAAAATAAATAATAAAACTAATAGTCTTTCAAGTTATATAGACTTCTTAGACATACAGTTAAAATCAACAAATCAATACGGGGACATCAGTTTTAGTTACGGAAACAAGACCGGTGGAAATCCAATGCTACAATTTTTCTGTACTTGAAAAAAAATCACATCCTTTTTAAAAAATGTTCTTCTTTCAAATGTTTTTAAACTATCACTTAACAGTTTTTTGATGCATTATTTAGGTATAATCTAAAGCATTGGAGAAAAAACTTTTTCAATTTCTTAGGTTGATTTATCCAAACTTTTACTTTCTATCTCAATTTGGTGGCCCTCATTTTTTTGCAATGAAAATGTATTTTTGAAATACAACTTTGACGAGAAAAATTATTTTCTTCAGTCCTTAAGTTTGGAAACTTATATAAAGAGTTTAGCAATAATCGGTTTTGCCGGAAACTCCTACAATATGGGAAAAGCTGCTAAAAGGCAAAATTTTCTATTTTTTTCTTCCGTATTTAGCTTCTATCCATATGTCTATGCGCAGACAAACAAATGCCCTTGCTTTAGGATTGATGCTTTTTAAACTTTTCAATTTGTTTTAGGCTGTTTGAAAAAAATGAAAAAAAAATTAAAATTTTTAATTTTCAGAAGTGAGCCATATATTTCAATTTTTGGAGAACATGCAAAGTTTTCTTAACATTTTTTTTCAACATTTTTCTCGTAGAAAAATTGAGTCCTTTAAGCTCAAAAAACATTTCAAATATATTTGATTTTTGTAGCCCTATACATCTATATAGAACTTGAATTTGTTAAATGAATTCGATTTCATATAGCTCATTTTAGTTTGTTCGTATATCTGAATAGAATGATGTATCAGTTCAAACAATTTTACTGTAATTGTATCGAATATGTTTCTTCGGCATATTTTTCATTCCTTATGTCAATGCAACGCCTTATTGTCATCATTTTAATAGCTACTCACTTTTGTAGCACAAATGGCATATTTGAAGTAATAAATGCATGCTTCGTCTTGCAATACTCTGCCAAAATCTTGCAAGATCTTGAATGATTAAAATTTGATTCTCGGCTAAGGTACGTGATAAAAATATAATGTGTCTCATCAGATATAACCAAATTAACCAAAATATCACAAGTTGAGTTCTCAGCTGGAAGGTAAATTTGCCCAGACCATGATGAACGCACGACGGGGGTGTCCTGCATTCAAGTTTGCTTAGTTTGAATACACGGAAGAACGCACGATAGTCTGGACATGAGCACATGAAATGTCTGATGAACAACCGAACGTCTGAACATGAACGCACGAAAAATATGCCGGAGACTCGAAAAGTCGGATAAACGCAAAAACATCTGATCATAAACGCACAAAAATTCTGATAAACGCACGGAAGTCTTGATCATGAACGCGCGAAAGTCTGGATATAAACACACAATTAGTCTGATGAACGTATGAATATCTGATCATTACAGCACGGATATATGATGATTTGACGACAGTCTGGACATAAAAGCGGGAATAAGATGATGAACGCACGAAATCTTGGACATGAACGCACGAAAATCTAGTGAATGCAAGAAAATCTGATCATGACACACCTTAACATGAAATTTTTCGTGTCTTCGTTAGAATTTCCATGCGTTTTTATTCGGACTGAAAACAAATCATCTTCCGGGCTCGAAGATATCCCTTGAAGTTGAAGAAGCCAGAGGGTTCCGTGAGTCGACAGATCCAAATACTTATCGCCTTCTTTAAAAGAAACTGAGGTATATGAACATCCTTATAACAATAGCTAAACATCTTTTTTCCCATCCTCGGCAAAACTCAAGGTACTTACTTGCCATTATGAACAACAAACTAAAAGTTTAAAAGATAAGATTTTTTTGAAAACTATTTTAAAACTTTTGGAATCAACATAAACATATAACATCACATCATACATATAAATACTCAAACGAAAGACGGTTGAAATAGAGACTTCTTTCGTGGAATTGCTCTACCAAACAATCTTGTTGTTTTAGACTTCACCTACACTGAGGGTACTCCATAAAATTTTCAGGCCAATTTGAACAAATCCTTGAGCCAATGAAAATGCCCTCTCTTCCAAAAAGCGGAATAGCGAAAACGTTAAACCTTTCTATGCCGTATTAGGCTTTTTTGTAGAAACGCTATTGTTTTATACTCAAACTAGACAGCACTTGCTCCATTCCTATTTGGCGCAAAATGAACAACTTTTTACCAAAATGTCCATTGGTTTTCGCAAAAAATTTAAGCAAAAACGTCGAATTTTGGTCTGAAATACTAACTTCTTTGGTGAAAATGTTATGCCAAAATTCTTTTTGTTTTGAACTCAAATTACACTTGGAAAGCTCCATACCAATTTTAAGCTAATTTTAACACCTCCTTGACCCATTGAAATATACACTGTTTTTCGAACAGTACGTAAGCGAAATTTCACTTTGAATTAATAAGTTTTTCCAAGTCAGACTATATTTAAAAAATTGTCTTAGGCCCAGCTTACACTTGAGATACTATATGCGAAATTTTGGTTAGATTTGAACAAGGCCTTGATCTAAAACAACCACTGTTTCTCAAAAAGTGCACCTGCAAAAACGTCTAACTTTCCTTTTGAAACAATTATGTTTTTCCTCGACATGCTGTAGCAAAAATTGTTATGTTTTATACTTCACTAACAATGAGAAAACTCTATGCCAATTTTTAGTTATTTGGATTAAGTACTTGACCCGATGACATTTTTCTATTTTTCAAAAAGCATGTGAGCAAAATCAAGTTAATTTCCTTCTGAAATTCTATCTTTTTTTGCTTGAAACTCAACTCACATTGGGTATACTCTATGCCAAATTTGGTTTAAATTGAAAAATTCTTTGTTGCAATGACCTTCCGCACCTCTTGACTCATCAAATTTCGCCCGATTCCTGTTGATTTCAAAGCGCAATTTCTCAGCGACTGAGTTTCTCAACTGAATCGATTCTAAAAAATGAGGTTGGTTTAAAATTAAGAAATAGAGAGCTATCATCTGGAATGTAAACATGTTTGAAAACTAGTTTAATATATTGATGATTTTGACACCATAGTACGAAAAAACCGGTTCTGCGCTGTCTTGCACATCAGAAAACTCATCCTCAGAAAACTACAAAACCTGCACAAAATACATTATCGTAAAGAAGATTAATTAAACGCTATCTTGAGTTACAGAATGGATTCCAACTCCCGCTATGGTTGAAGTTATTAACAAAGACAACTTTTAATTTTCGATCTTTTTTGAAATTTTCACCTCAAATATGTGATCTTCCTGCAATTTTTGACATTAAAATTTGTCAGTTTAAAAACTGTTATTTGGTAAAACGTGCACAAAATGCTGCCCGACGAGCACCCAAAATCTGGTTTTGACCTCATAAATAGATTTTTGAACTGAAACAAAATGTCAAAAAAGATCATTTTTGTCAATTTTTAATAACCTTTTTCTGTTCATATACTTGAAACCTTCATAAACGCTATCGTCTGCGTACGTAACCAGATTGAAGAGTTTGCTAGCAGTCTAACGAGAAAAAAAATGCTAGATTTGAAAGTTTTGAAATTTTCCACCAAAATTTTTCCGAGAGACTCATTACCAAAAAATCTTTTTGTTTTAGACTTAGCGTACGCATTTTTATTATTATGTCAAATTTGGCTTCCTTTGAATAACTGCTTCACCCATTGAAAATCTAACATTTTTCGAGAAGTATAGAAACAAAAATGTCTTTAGTTTCCGCCTGAAACAAAAATTATTTTCCTAGAGATTTTATACAAAAATTGGGATCTATTGTGTTTCGGCCCCAAAATGTTTTTTTATGAAACCCAGTTACAAATTCTGTGTTGTTATATAGCACGTTACTATGTAAGAGAATAGCACGTGCGCCTGTGGGTCATAAAAAATTTATGCTCACTAAGATGGGGGGGGGGGGGGGACAAAATAGATCCAAAAATTGTTTTTGAATCTGACTCAAATTAACACTGGAAACAATCCATGTCAAGTTTGGTTCATTTTTCAACATCTCTTTGATGTGATCAGAACCCACTAATTCTAAAAAAGAGTATAAACAAATTTGTCTGAATTTCTATCGGAAATATTAGCTTCTTTTGTGGACTTGTAGAACCAAAAACTCTTTTTGTATTGGGGCTCAACTTTCAATGAGAATACTCCATACCAAGTTCAGTCTAATTTGCATAACTCCGTAATTGAATGAAAACAACTGTTTTTCAAATGTATAAAAGTGAAATTGTCGAAATTACTCCTGAATTACTGACTATACTTCAAGGCATACGATATCAAGAAATCTGTTTGTTTCAAATTTAATTTACAATGGGAACATTTCATATCAAGTTGGGTGCGAGTTGAATACCTCCATGACCCGATAAAGAACCTCTGTTTTTAAAAAATCATAAAAGCAAAAACTTCAAAAATTTGTCTAAATTGCTAACGTTGTGTCGAGACAAGCCAGGCCAAGAACTTTTTTTGATTTAGACTCCACTCAAATACGATACCCTCCATACCACAATTGGTCAAACTTGATCTAGAACTTGACCTGTTGAAATTCTAACTATCTTTCAAAAGTTATAAGCGAAAACGTTGAAAATTTGTCTGAAATAGCAACGTTTTTCCTATACTTGCAATACTGAATGTTGTTTTTGTTTGAGACTCAACTTACAAACAGAAAACTCTACCCACATTTAATTCAGTTCGAACAGTTTTTGACCCGCTGAGATTTCTTTTCCAAAAAAAACAATTAACAATAACGTCCAATTTTGTTTGAAAAACTTTGTTCTTTTGAGAAAAATTTCAATCATTCTAATTGTTTCAAAATCAATTTACTGCGTTCTAAATTTGAGTCAATTGGACAACATTTTAAATCGATAATAGTACAGTGTTTTAAAAATAGGGACGCAAAAACGTCTAAAAAGCCTTATGAAATAAAAATCCGCTTTCAGAATTGTTATGTTGATCTTTTTAATTTCAAATTCAACAGACACTGGAGAAACTCGATACGACATTCGGTTCAATCTCAACAACTCCTCGACCCGTTATTTTTTTTATACAAATGAAAATTTCCAAAATTCTGTACCAAATAATGAATTTATTTTCTAGCTTCTGGACAAGCTATAACAAAAATACTTTTTGTGTTTGATTCAACCTAGGCTGGAGATACTCCTTAACAAGTTTGGTTCAGTTGCAAGAATTAAAAATTTAAAGTAGACGCTATAAATTCTGATGAACGCACGAACGTCTGATGAACGCACAAAAGTCTGCAATTGAACGCACATAAAATCTGATGAACGCAAAAAAATCCGGACTTGACCGCACGAAAGTCTAGTGAACACACAAAAGTCTGTACGTAGATTTTTGCCACGTCAAGTACCGTCTGGATATAGTCACTTTCCAAATGAGACGGTCTGGACATATCAACTTTATGTCTGGAACATCATTCGGGGAATTTATGGACAATAGTCTGGACGTTGTCTAGTAAGGGAACTTTTTGTCTGGCCAGGTCTGATCAAAGATGAATGCAAGTGCACTTTTAACCGCAAATATCACAGTACAATCAGGCAATCAGAGGTGACCTCGATCACTTCGTAATAGAGGTGACTTTAGTCTAGATCTTTAATCTGTTTAGCCTGGACCGAGATATCAACGTTACAGAACTCAAAAGTTATGTAAGATTGGCGTTGATTTTATTGCGTTGATTTTATTTAGGCGTCGATCTTTGCGTTTTTAGGCGTCGATCTTGAATTATTTTGGGTTGAAGTGAGCGTTGACCTGACATAACTTTGAGTTGAATTTAGTCTTGACTTTACTCAACTTTCAGATAAATTTAGCGTCGATCTTGCATAACTTTGTTTTGATTTTATCTTAGATCTCAGCTAATTTGGCGTTGAATTTTGGGGTTTATCTTACAAAACCTTGCGTTGAATTTAGCCCTGATTGTACGTAAAATTGCGTTGAATTTTGCTTTAATTTCACATATCTTATAAAGAAAGTGGTTCTTAAGAGCCAGAAGGTACGGAGGCCCGGTGGTCAAAAAAGCACCAAGCAAGCTCTTAATCAGTGTTTGGAGTCTCACAAACAAAACTGTATGCCTTGAATTTTTATATGATCTAAGAATTTTTGTAGATCTTTCATAATTTTGCGTTGAATTTAGCGTTGATCTGACATACTTTTGCATTGAATTTCGGGTTGATTTCTCATTACTTATAACGCGGTTAGATAGCGCAAGCAAGTAGGGTGGAACAGTTGTAGAAAAAGAGACAAGCAATGAGGTGGTCAGAGGTGCGAGTCTCATAAACAGAGCTATCAAACTCAAATTTCCCGCTAAAATCACCGTAACTTTGGGTCTTTCCCATTATAGCCCCCCCCCCCATGAAATTATAGTCCCCCATTATGGTATATTTACCATGATTGGGGGGCTATAGGTTATCTGACCACTAAGCTGGGGGGGGGGGGGCTATAATGGGAAAGACCCGTAACTTTTTGTAATAACTTCTCCAAGAAACGCAAAATTATGTAAGCCTATTATTGGAAAAACAAAATTATGTAAGATCTACACTAAAATCAACTAAGATTATGTAAGATCTACGCTTAGCATCGCAGAATTATCTAAGACCTACGCTTAGAAACACAAATTTATGTAGGATCTACGCTTAGAAAATCCCAATTCACCACTTTCAATGTAAGCAAATTGCGGTGAATTTTCTGACTTGTCAACGCTAGTTACCCTTAATAATCTTGGATAGTTTTTGCAAAATTCCTCGGCCCGGGAGAGTATGCGCTTGTTTAGACCCTTTTAATATTTAAGTTCATATTTGCGGACTTTTTATTAACATCGAATTCATTAAAAGCAGAATTCATTTGTTATAGACATCGGAAGACTGACAGTGTCGGAATACAAAGTGAAAGAAATTCAATTCAGACAGAGGTCAAACACAGCTGAAAACTCTCTTCAGATTTGGATGAGATTCTTCAGTATCATAAACTCTGTACTCCTTATTCTCCTTGTTCGATACTTCCAGCTGCCTCTTCTTTCAATTAAGAATCGAATTATAAACAAAAACTGAAAGAGTGTGATTTGCAAATCAGATTTGAAAAATGTCAGAATGACGATAATAAAAAGCATCGCTGAAACTGTTTTTTCTCAAAATAGGACAATTCAATTCATAGATGGGTTAAAAGGCAAGCCTCGTAGATGGGTTACATTTTTGACGTTCTGAAGTCTTAGTCATAGTGACGAGCAAAATGTATCGTTCGAACTGCTTTTTTTTCAACAAGTGGAAGGGCGTAGAACATGTTTGATCATAAATTACGACCCGGGTCGAGGTGTCACCGCTAAAAATTACTAAATATGTAAGATTTGCGGTGAAATTGAGTAAAAAGTGTAAGATTAGCAGATTGCGGTGAAAACAAATTTTCCACCGCTAAAATTGCAAACCTTACAAATGTTCACCACTAATTTCAAATAAGCTTATCTTAAATTCACAGGAAAAATTATTAAAGTAAGTGACAGATGGAATAACAGGTTGGTGACTTGGAGGAGGTGAGTGGTTCGAAACCGTGTACGGCAGTTTATTTTCTGTAAGAAATCCAGTGAATGCGGTGAAAAATAATTTTCACCTCTAAAAACAGCAAATCTTACAAAATTTAACGCTTTCACCGCATTCAAAGCTAAAAGATGCGGGCGCTTTGCGGTGAAAAAAGTTGTTTTCACCGCTTTTCACCACTAATCTTACATTATTTTTTGACAAAACCTCGACCCGGGGATTGACCAAAAAGAACAAATGTTTACAGTTTATACTCTGACTCAAGTGTAGCTCGAAACTATGGTTTTAGTTTGTTCAGAACATGCAATAATATGCAAAGAATTCAATTCTAGAGCCCATTTGCCTAATCAGCAGCTATTAGGAGCGCAAAATTATCTGCAATTTTGTCAAAACTTTACATCTCGCGGTTTAAAGATTTACCTGGAATTAATGTATGACTTTCAAAACATGAAAAAATATGATTTTTTAATCGAAACGGCAAATTTTTAACAGTGAATGTGATGAACGAAAAGAAATACTATTTTTTATTAATATTTGTTCACCAGTACTAAACAACATTCAATACGTTTGATTTTCTACCTAAAGGAAATTCAATATACAAAACGTGGGGGGGCACTTTTCGAGATTTTTCTCAGTTTAACCTTGTTTTCTGGCAATCGAAGACTCTCTGAAAAACTTGTTCTTTGACGTGGAGCGACAATTTGTTAAAAAATTGCTTTTTTTAAGAAAAATTGTCATAATATTTAAAGACTAATAGAAACTAATGGACTGAGCACTTATTGACGCTACACAAGTAATTATTTAAAAGTTTTTTTGGTTAATAGGAGATAATGTGAACTCTTTAAAACCCCAAAAAAAGATAATGCTTAATGTATTAACCTTAAAAGTCACGACTCGGTAGGTAATTGTTAGAGAAACAGTCTAATTTATAGTATGCTCCTAAAAAAATTTCAAAAACACTTGTTTAGGATAAATGGACTCTTTTCAAATGGATTATTTAGAAACTGGATTGTAGTTAGTTTTAAGAAACAAGACTGTTTCATTTGTGTTTGTTTAGTTTATAAGAATTCTCTTTTATGCCCATTTGGAAAAAAAATTAGAAATGTTTTAAAGAGCGCACAATGTATTAGAGAGTGTCTCTAAAAACTACATTCCAAGACCTGACATTTTATTTTGATACTCAAAAATTTGGGCAATTTTGCAAAAAAATACTAAGTAATATCTTATATTTTAAAATGTTCACGTTATCTGATAAAAACCAAAAAAGCTTTGAAACGCATTTTATTACGCAAGTATAACTGTCAGTTAAACGTCTAATAGCGAGATTTATTCTCTACTAGTTTTTTCTTTAGAGGGAATATTTAAATTCATTTTGTTATCAAATTTGAGTCTAAAATGTTTAGACGTCATGAACAGTGCCATCTTTGTTTATAATATTTTTTAAAACACTATCTAAGGGTGAAACTCTGAGTAAGAAAATTTGTCTGTTAATCTGCAAGCTTTTAAATGTTTTTTTTTTGGATTTAAGGAGATAATGTGAATTTTAAAATCTTCTAAATAAAGATTGCATGACATTTTCTGCAAAATTGAACAATTTACTGAGTAGAATTATTTTGAGTATTAAAATGAATATAAATATCAACCCAGCTAAAAATTTGGCAGAGGAAAAATTATACTCATCTGTTAATGTGCCTTCAAACGTTTTCTTTGGTTTTTAGGAGTTAATGTTAAGCTCTTAAAACCCGTTAAAAAGATATTGCTTAAGGCTTACCGTTAAATCCGTTTTGCCGCGCATCAAATTAGTGCTCTCTTAGAATCTGGAGCCTTGTGTACTCTGTGCCTACTGAGCTGAGGCTCACTTAAAATTTACAGTATTCTGGAAACGGTTTTCTCAATATTCGGTACATAAATTGACCCAAGAAAATAATTCCAACATTGTGGCTGTCACCTTAACTATAGCTTTATTTATTTCCGTTATTATTACTTGAAAATATTTAAACCTCAACTGGTTAAGCTAGAATGCCCTACCTGTATTTTTCCTGAACATAAATTTACTCGCCTTAACTCACAGCATCATTTACCACCACTTTCCATGAAATATACTTGTAGAGTTAAGGCCTCACTACCTTAACAAAGAACCTAGGTTTACTCTACGTTGCCAAAAAAAGTCCTTAATGATTTATCTTAAGGGTAGCAGTAATTTTTTATCAAGTTTGCCCTAAATACTTAAATTGTTTTACCTTAACTTATCCTAGCTTTAGCGTACAAAATTGAGCTTTATTAAAGCAAAGTTATGCGAACTTCACCGTTAGCGTTAAGGTAATTACTTAAGGTAATTTAAAGGCAAGTTAGGGTAAAGTTTAAGGTCTTTTTTAAGGTAGTGAGGTCTTAACTTTTCAAGTAAAAGTTTAGGTATAGTTAGCCTTAGTACAGGTGAGTTAAGGAAAGGCAGATTAATTTTAACAGTTGAGGTGAGTTAAAATGTTTTCCAAGTTGAAAGTACCCTAACATTATTTAGTGTGATCTTGGGAGCTGGATCACTACTATTTTCTTTCTTTTAGTTTTTCTTGAAATGTAATGATTTATATGGCTCTGACTTGTATTTTACCACTATCTATCTGCATAAATCTTAAAATTGTTAAAAGGACTTTCAAAAGGATTTTTGAAAGAATTTTCTATAACTCATTTTAGTGTTTTTTTCAATTTGAATTGTTTGTTGTTCCAGTTCAAACAAATTTTATTGCAATTGTATCGATTTTGTTCGTGTTCCGCATATTTTTTGCTCTCAGAGATCATTTTGGTCTGGATTCTCATCCTGGGTAAAGTTGCACCGGATCAGACCCGTCTTAAAATTTAAAATCTTTTAAAAGCTATTGCATTTTTTATTATTAACACTGAATATATATAAGACAAAAATCGTTTGTTATAGACACCGGAAGATTGACAGTGTCGAAAAACAAAGTGAAAGAAATTCAGTTCAGAGAGAGGTCAAACACAGCTCAAAACTTTCTTCAGATTTGGATGAGATTTTTCAGTATCATAACCCATGTTCTCCTTTTTTTATTGTCCGGTACTTTCAATTACCTCTCCTCTCAGTTAAGAAACAATTTTTTACAAAAAATGAAGAGAGTAAGTTTGCAAGTTAAACGTGACTAAAAAAATTCTATCAAAGTGACGAAAAAAGTTGTTGAAACTGTTTTATTTTTCAATTAGGGCAAATCAAATAGCATAGATGGGTTACAGACAAGATATAGAATAGCGCAGGTGGGTCAATTTGATGGGCTAAAGTCTTAGTCATATTGACGAAAAAAATATCGTTCGAACTGTTCGTTTTTTTTCAACAAGGACAAGCCGAATGGCGTAGAACAAGCATGATCATAAAATTATAATTGACCAAAATGATTAAATGCATACAGTTTATACTGTGACAGTGTATCTCGAAAATACGGTTTTGATTGTTCGGAAGATGCATTAGACTGCAAAGAGGTCAGTTCTAGCGTACATTGACCTTATCAGCAGCATAAAATATTATCGAGTTGTCAAATTTTCACATTTCGCGGCTCGAGGTTTCACCGTGGAGTGATGTAAGATTTTGTAAAATAGAGATATTTTGCCTCGAAGCAGCGGATTTTAGCGGTCAAAGTGATGAAAGGAAGGCAGTATTGTTTTTCAGTAAGATTTGTTCACCAATACTAAACAATAAACAATCAATGCAGTTTTTTGTACCTAATTGAGATTGACGCCTAAATGCAACCAGAACTAAACATTCACAAAATTTGTTTTTGTCCCTAGTTAAGATTTACGCTGCTGTTCGGCGTTGAGGGTTCCCGGTGCAAAGATTCCTACTAATCTCACTAGGATTCCTGATTATCTTACTAAAACCCGCTTTTCCGTAATTTCCTGCTCGGAAAAAAACTTTCGCCTGCTTTTCTCGCAAATCCTAGTAGGAAATCTTACAATTTCTTTTTTTTTTCTTGAATTTCCTGCTAGGAAAGTTTTCTCGCTTGTTTTACTTCGTTTTCTAATAGGATAAGGGATATTTACGAGTGGGAATTTTACCTCAACCAAGATAAAACTTGTACCGTTAATAAAAAATTAGTTAACGTTGAAAATATCTGAGTGGATTGCAAGTACCACGAAAAATAAGTTTCAAAATTCTATTGAGACTTTTAAAAAGTAAAGTTTCAGTAAAAATGTCGATCAAACGTTTTGACTTGCGATAACATAACATTTCTCTCTGATTCAAGGTGTACCTGGCGAAAATTTTAAATGGTCAAAAAATCACCCTTCTAATCCGTTCTAAACAAAGCCTATAGCAGAACGGCACTCCCACTGAAAGTTTCACTCAGTTTAACGACAAAAAAGGGTCCATTTTTTGCCCTCAGATAATTTTTCTCTCAGGCCTTTACGGAAAGTTTCATATAAACTTTGCCGTGGATAACGTATTTGAAAAACTCGTTTCCACAAAAATAGTTCAATGATCAGTTCAATGGTTCACTCTGTTCACACCAAGCGTGAATGGCGTGGTAAGCACTAAAAATTCATATAAAAGCATCCAGTACGCTCCAGCGTATGATATATAATGATTTAATCAATTTTCTCTGTAAATGATACTTCTCTGTGAGTCCATTCACTTTGAATCATTATTATGTTGCAATTACCGCAAAAAACAAATTTCAGTACTTTTTTGGGACTGATAAAAAGACAAAGTTCCAGTAAAAGTGTTGATCAAACGTTTTGACTTGCGATAACATAACATTTTTCACTGATTCATGGTGTACCTGGCTAAAATCGTAAATGGTCAGATATCTCAACCTTCTAAACCGTTCTAAAGATAACCTATGGCAGGTCGGCACTCCTACGGAAGTTTTCACACAGTTTCAAGACGAACAAGGGGTTCCAATATTTTTTGCCTTAAGAAAATTTTTCTCTCAGGCATTTAAGGAAAATTTCATATAACTTTGCCGTGGACAACGTAATTGAAAAAATCGTTTCCACAAAAATAGTTCAATGATCAGTTCAATGGTTTATCCTGTTCACACTAAACTTGAATGACGTAGTAAGCACTAAAAAAGTTCATGCAAAAGCATCCAGTACGTTCCACCGTTTGATAAATAATGATTTAATCCAAATTTTTCTCTGTAAATCAGAGTTTTCTATGAGTCCCTTAACTTTGAATCCCTATTATGTATTAGGTACCGCAAATAACTATTTTCAATGTGATATTGATACTGATAAAAAGACATTCTTCCAGTAAAAATGTCGATCAAACGTTTTGACTTGCGATAACATAACATTTCTCTCTGATTCAAGGTGTACATGGCGAAATATGTAAATGGTCAAAAAAATCACCCTTTTAATCCGTTCTAAACTAAACCTATAGCAGAACAACACTCCCACTGAAAGTTTCGCACAGCTGAACGACAAAAAAGGGGTCCATTTTTTGCCTTAATATAATTTTTCTCTCAGGCCTTTACGGAAAGTTTCATATATAATTTTGCCGTGGATAACGCATTTGAAATACTCGTTTCCAGAAAAACTAGTTCAATGATCAGTTCAATGGTTTATTCTGTTCACACCAAGCGTGAATGACGTGGTAAGTACTAAAAATATCATAAAAAAAAGCATCCAGTACGCTCTAGCTTATGATATAAAATGATTTAATCCAATTTTTTCTCTGAAAAACCCTGACTTCTATGGCGAGGTGGGAATATTTTCTTACTTCGTGGTAGAGATTTCCGGTGTCCAGTAGCTACCAGTTGAACTTATATTGCTCCCAAAATTACGTCGGAGCCCCAGATTTAAGTTGTTTTCCAACAATTTGCGAAAAAGTTATGTTCATCAGGAATACAAAAAATGGGGTATGGCGCAAATGTTTGATCATTTCTTCCAAACTACTGAACCAAATTGAACAATCAAGAGCGCATTTTGTTGCTATTGATCTGTTCTTGCTTGCCAAGTGAGTGGTTTTTATAACCGGGAAAGTAAAAAATTGATTCAAGGTCAATTAAAAAAAAAACGTTGGAACATGAGGTCATGTTGGTATCACCTAAAATTCGGAACCCAAAATAACGAATTAATCCTACATATATGAGTAACTTAGATTTTTTGGATAGTGGTGAGTATCCCTAGACATATTTCTGTATAGTTTTGTGGCGTTGAAACGGCCATTTTTGTCCTGTAAGAGCCGAACCACGCGGAAACAAAAATTTTTTCTCAAATTTAATGGCTGAGTGGTGTTTTGCCCAATTGAACCACCTTTCTGGTGTGTTTTTTGTGTTTACTAGGCACTATTTAAGTTCCTGAAGCTAATTGTATGTTTTAATGGGGTTAACTCAACAATTTTTTATTTTTCATGATTTCGGCAAATTTCGGGGAGTGTTGTTTTGTGTCAAAACACACAAAACATCATAGCCTTCATGGTGAGGTGGGAAAATTTTTCCCACCTCCCCATGAAGGTTTTCCGTGACCCAGAATGTCGAAGTGGATCAGAATTACAACCACAAATACTCCGGCAACCCTGTTTCACGTTGTTTTACGTCAGTTACGGAGATTTTGGGCTTCGATTTTAGCCAAAAAAATGGGGTACAGAACAGTATTCTGGTAATATCTCCTAAAGTACTAGACCAAATTAAACGGGAGGGGTCGCATTTTGTTAGCACTGAACCCTTCTTGCTTGCAGTGTTTGGTTGGTTTACCAAATCCGCCTTAGCAGAAAGTTATTAATGTTTAAAGTTCAAAAAAGTCGAATTTTTGGGCTGTTCTGGGTGACCCAAATTTCGGTACAACAAAACACGCGATTTACCCAACAAATGTTAGTGTTTTAGAATCCCCAGTTAGTGGGGAGTCTACCCATATATTTTTTGTATGTAGTTTTCCGTAGTTCGGGTGGTGAGTTTTAGCGATTCGTGACCAGTACTTGTCCTATTTAGTCATTTGGTACGGCACCTTTATGTTGGAATTTCTCCTCGTAGAGTGAACCGATTTTTGATCTGTTTGTCAATTTCAACTCAGCTTGAGCCGTACTTGAATCCCTGTAAATAGCGTTTTGTTTCTTTCAGCCGTTTTCGAGAAATTGGCCAGGACACAAACCTCCATTTTGGCCAATTCGTGTCCGGTACTTTTCGTGAAGCTACATATTAGATCAACAAAACTGGCTATTATAGACTGAACAGTTAGTTCGGTAGACTCGGACGATAATGGGGATTGTCCCCATATATATTTTACAGGTGGTTATAATGAGTGGTTATCGGTTATAGAACAGAAACAGGACCAGAAATTGGTCATTTTGATCATTTGGTACGGTACCTTGATGTTGGAATATCTCCTCGTAGAGTGAACCAATTTTTGATCTGTTTGTCGATTTGAACTCAGCTTGAGCCGTACTTGAATCCCTGTAAATAGCGTTTTGTTTCTCTCAGCCGTTTTCGAGAAATTGGCCAAGAAACATACGGTCATTTTCACCAGTAAGTGACTGGTACGTTTTACGTTTCTACATGTGAAATGTTGAAATTCTTTACTTTGACTCAACGAATAGGCTTGTTGAACTCCATTTGTAATGGCAAATCTCCCCATATATATTTTACACCTCATTTTATGAAGTTCTGAAGGTCAATTTTAGCTCTGAATGTGGGGTATCTCTCTTTTGGGGTCAGTTGGTACGGTACCTTATTTTTGCTATAACTCCTTGAAGAGTGCACCGATTGGGCTCATTTTTTAATATGATGCATATCTCAAGCAGTGCTACAACCTGAACTAAGGGGTTCATTTTTGTTCTACCGTTTTAGAGAAATTGTCCAGTAAACTTGCCCTCGATTTAAGCACCAGAAGCGGTTGACACCAACGACCTTTTTGACCTTGACAATTTGACCTTGACAATTTCTCGCAGATAACCTGGGCTCTTTTAACTGGTTGTTTTAGTCCATGGCGTTGTTGTTTTTGTTATTATTGTTATTGTTATAGTTATTTTATAGTTATAATTATATATTACTATATTTTTAAGGTGAGGGATTCTAGCCCCATGAGGTGCACCCTGGCCCCTTGTCACGTTGAGACGCCGGTTAGTCGGTTCACCCCCCGCGGGGCTTTGGTGCACCCCATGTTGGGGATGTTGGTGCGCTGAGGGTTTTTCTGCGCGTCTTTCTTTGTTTCTGTGTGTTTCTGTGTTTGTTCTTCTTGTCCTAAGGCACTGATTTTTCAGAGCTTTTCTTTGTTTTCCTGTTGGCTCTTCCGGATCATGACTTTAGACTTCGCTACTGCCCTTGGTGAGTAACCTGTACTGCTCATGTTGTGTCTGTAATATAGTTCATAACGATATTCAACATCTGATGTTCCTAGATAAAAAGTTTGTATCTCAATCGGAAATATCGACTTATTCGCTTATTCTATTTTCAAAAATATAAAAATTTTGTCGGACCAAGAAGTTGTCCAAATCTAACCAAACTCGGTATGGAGTATCCCATGTGTACCTAGAGCGTAAAACAAAAAGAATTTTTGGTATAGCTTGTCTAGGAAAAAAGTTCGTTTTTCAATCGGAAATTTCGACTTTTTCGCTTATTCTATTTTCAAAAATATAAAAATTTTATCGGATCAAGGAGTTGTCCAAATCTAACCAAACTCGGTATGGAGTATCCCATGTGTACCTAGAGCGTAAAACAAAAAGAATTTTTGGTATAGCTTATCTAGGAAAAAAGTTCTTCAATCGGAAATTTCGACTTTTTCGCTTATTCTATTTTCAAAAATATAAAAATTTTATCGGATCAAGGAGTTGTCCAAATCGAACCAAACTCGGTATGGAGTATCACATTTGTACCTAGAGTCTAAAACAAAAAGAATTTTTGTCATAGCTTGCCTAGGAAAAAAGTTAGTTTTTCATACGGAAATTTGCAATTATTACGTGGAGTCTCGAACGGAAGGAATTTTAGCTATAGCTTGACCCTGGAAAAAGTTAGGTTTTCAATTCAAAAGTTCCGATTAATTCGAATAATTAATTTTGAAAATGGGTCTTTTTCAAATAGCCAAAAAGTGGTCCGAATCAAACCAAACTCGGCATGGAGTATCCTATGTGTATCTTGAAGGTAAAACAAAAAGAATTTTTACATTAGCTTTCCTAGGAAAAAAGTTAGTTTTTCATACGGAAATTTGCAATTATTTCAAATAAATTGCAATTATTGAATTTTAAAAATTGTCTATTTCGTCGAATCAAGGAGTTGTCCAAATGGAACCAATCTCGGTATGGAGTGTCCCCTGTATATATAGAGTCTGAAACAAAAAGAACTTTTGTTATAGCTTGCCTAGGGAAAAAGTTAGTTTTTCGTACGTTAATTTCCAATTAATTCGAAAAAATAATTTTGAATAATTTTCAAAAATAGGCCTTTTTCATTGGGTCAAAGAGTTGTTCGAATCGAACCAAACTCGGTATGGCGTATCCCCTGTGTATCTAGAGTGCGTTTTGTTTCTCTCAGCCGTTTTCGAGAAATTGGCCAAGAAACATACGGTCAATTTCACCAGTAAGTGACTGGTACGTTTCACGTTTCTACATGTGAAATGTTGAAATTCTTTACTTTGACTCCACGAATAGGCTCGTTGAACTCCATTTGTAATGGCAAATCTCCCCATATATATTTTACACCTCATTTTATGAAGTTCTGAAGGTCAATTTTAGCTCTGAATGTGGGGTATCTCTCTTCTGGGGTCAGTTGGTACGGTACCTTATTTTTGCTATAACTCCTTGAAGAGTGCACCGATTGGGCTCATTTTTTAAAATGATGCATATCTCAAGCAGTGCTACAAACTGTACTAAGGGGGTTCATTTTTGTTCTACCGTTTTAGAGAAATTGTCCAGTAAACTTGCCCTCGATTTAAGCACCAGAAGCGGTTGACACCAACGACCTTTTTGACCTTGACAATTTGACCTTGACAATTTGTCGCAGATAACCTGGGCTCTTTTAACTGGTTGTTTTAGTCCATGGCGTTGTTGTTTTTGTTATTATTGTTATTGTTATAGTTATTTTATAGTTATAATTATATTTTACTATAATTTTAAGGTGAGGGATTCTAGCCCCATGAGGTGCACCCTGGCCCCTTGTCCCGTTGAGACGCCGGTTAGTCGGTTAACCCCCCCCCCCCCCCCCGCGGGGCTTTGGTGCACCCCATGTTGGGGATGTTGGTGCGCTGAGGGTTTTTCTGCGCGTCTTTCTTTGTTTCTCTGTGTTTCTGTGTTTGTTCTTCTTGTCCTAAGGCACTGATTTTTCAGAGCTTTTCTTTGTTTTCCTGTTGGCTCTTCCGGATCGTGACTTTAGACTTCGCTACTGCCCTTGGTGAGTAACCTGTACTGCTCATGTTGTGTCTGTAATATAGTTCATAACGATATTCAACATCTGATGTTCCTAGATAAAAAGTTTGTATCTCAATCGGAAATATCGACTTATTCGCTTATTCTATTTTCAAAAATATAAAAATTTTATCGGACCAAGAAGTTGTCCAAATCTAACCAAACTCGGT
This sequence comes from Convolutriloba macropyga, assembly GCF_964194025.1. NCBI lineage: Eukaryota > Metazoa > Xenacoelomorpha > Acoela > Convolutidae > Convolutriloba > Convolutriloba macropyga. The sequence continues at coordinate 66,870,802 of NC_134474.1, read as the reverse complement.
ATGGAGTATCCCATGTGTACCTAGAGCGTAAAACAAAAAGAATTTTTGGTATAGCTTGTCTAGGAAAAAAGTTCGTTTTTCAATCGGAAATTTCGACTTTTTCGCTTATTCGATTTTCAAAAATATAAAAATTTTATCGGATCAAGGAGTTGTCCAAATCGAACCAAACTCGGTATTGAGTATCACATTTGTACCTAGAGTCTGAAACAAAAAGAATTTTTGTCATAGCTTGCCTAGGACAAAAGTTAGTTTTTCATACGGAAATTTGCAATTATTACGTGGAATCTCGAACGGAAGGAATTTTAGCTATAGCTTGACCCTGGAAAAAGTTAGGTTTTCATTTCAAAAGTTCCGATTAATTCGAATAAATAATTTTGAAAATAGGTCTTTTTCAAATAGCCAAAAAGTGGTCCGAATCAAACCAAACTCGGCATGGAGTATCCTATGTGTATCTAAAAGGTAAAACAAAAAGAATTTTTACATTAGCGTTCCTAGGAAAAAAGTTAGTTTTTCATACGGAAATTTTCAATTATTTCAAATAAATTGCAATTATTGAATTTTAAAAATTGGTCTATTTCGTCGAATCAAGGAGTTGTCCAAATGGATCCAAACTCGGTATGGAGTATCCCCTGTATATATAGAGTCTGAAACAAAAAGAACTTTTGTTATAGCTTGCCTAGGGAAAAAGTTAGTTTTTCGTACGTTAATTTCCAATTAATTCGAATAATTAATTTTGAATAATTTTCAAAAATAGGCCTTTTTCATTGGGTCAAAGAGTTGTTCGAATCGAACCAAACTCGGTATGGCGTATCCACTGTGTATCTAGAGTGTAAAACAAAAAAAAATTTATGCTATAGCTTGCCTAGGAAAAAAGTTAGTTTTTCATACGGAAATTTGCTATTGTTTCAAATAAGTAATTTTAAAAATAGGTCTTTTTCATCTGGTCAAGGAGTTGTTCGAATCGAACCAAACTCGGTATGGAGTATTCCCTGTATATATAGAGTCGGAAACAAAAAGCATTTTTGCTATAGCTTGCCTAGGAAAAAAGTTAGTTTTCCGTACGTAAATTTCCGATTAATTCGAATAATTAATTTTGAATAATTTTCAAAAATAGGCCTTTTTCATCGGGTCAAGGAGTTGTTCAAATCAAACCAAACTCGGCATGGAGTATTCCCAATGTACGTGGAGTCTCGAACGGAAGGAATTTTAGCTATACTTGGCCCTGGAAAAAGTTAGGTTTTCATTTCAAAAGTTCCGATTAATTCGAATAATTAATTTTGAAAATAGGTCTTTTTCAAATAGACAAAAAGTGGTCCGAATCAAACCAAACTCGGCATGGAGTATCCTATGTGTATCTAGAAGGTAAAACAAAAAGAATTTTTACGTTAGCTTGCCTAGGAAAAAAGTTAGTTCTTCATACGGAAATTTGCAATTATTTTAAATAAATTGCAATTATTGAATTTTAAAAATTGGTCTATTTCGTCGAATCAAGGAGTTGTCCAAATGGAACCAAACTCGGTATGGAGTATCCCCAGTGTATGTAAAGTCTAAAGTAAAAAGAATTTTTGCTATAGCTTGCCTAGGAAAAAAGTTATTTTTTCATACGGAAAGTTGCGAATTTCACGAATAGCGAATTTTGAAAATAGTTCTTTTTTATCGGGTCAAGAAGTTGTTCAAATCGAACCAAACTCGGTATGGAATATCCCATGTGTACCTAGAGTCTAAAACAAAAAGAATTTTTGCTATAGCTTGTCTAGGAAAAAAGTTCGTATTTCAATCGGAAATTTCGACTTATTCGCTTATTCTATTCTCAAAAATAGAGAAATTTTATCGGATCAAGGACTTTTTCAAAGTGAACCAAATTGATATCCCAGACTACCAGTAAACTTTAGGTTGTAGGGCAAAAAAATCGTCCGCCTAACGTTCCTAGAAAAAAAGTTTGTATCTCAATCCGAAATCTCGACTTATTCGCTTATTCTATTTTCAAAAATATAGAAATTTTATCGGGTCAAGGAGTTGTCCAAATCAAACCAAACTCGGTATGGAGTATCCTCTGTGTATCTAAAGTCTAAAACAAAAAAAAATTTTGGTATAGCTTGTCTAGGAAAAAAGTTCGTATTTCAATCGGAAATTTCGACTTATTCGCTTATTCTATTCTCAAAAATAGAGAAATTTTATCGGATCAAGAACTTTTTCAAAGTGAACCAAATTGATATCCCAGACTACCAGTAAACTTTAGGTTGTAAGGCAAAAAAAATCGTCCGCCTAACGTTCCTAGAAAAAAAGTTTGTATCTCAATCCGAAATCTCGACTTATTCGCTTATTCTATTTTCAAAAATATAGAAATTTTATCGGGTCAAGGAGTTGTCCAAATCAAACCAAACTCGGTATGGAGTATCCCCTGTGTATCTAGAGTCTAAAACAAAAAGAATTTTTGGTATAGCTTAACTAGGAAAAAAGTTCGTATTTCATCGGAAATTTCGACTTTTTCGCTTATTCTATTTTCAAAAATATAAAAATTTTATCGGATCAAGTTGTCCAAATCGAACCAAACTCGGTATGGAGTATCACATTTGTACCTAGAGTCTAAAACAAAAAGAATTTTTTGTCATAGCTTGCCTAGGAAAAAAGTTAGTTTTTCATACGGAAATTTGCAATTATTACGTGGAGTCTCGAACGGAAGGAATTTTAGCTATAGCTTGACCCTGGAAAAAGTTAGGTTTTCATTTCAAAAGTTCCGATTAATTCGAATAAATAATTTTCAAGATAGGTCTTTTTCAAATAGCCAAAAAGTGGTCCGAGTCAAACCAAACTCGGCATGGAGTATCCTATTTGTATCTAGAAGGTAAAACAAAAAGAATTTTTACATTAGCGTTCCTAGGTACGGCACCTTTATGTTGGAATTTCTCCTCGTAGAGTGAACCGATTTTTGATCTGTTTGTTGATTTCAACTCAGCTTGAGCCGTACTTGAATCCCTGTAAATAGCGTTTTGTTTCTTTCAGCCGTTTTCGAGAAATTGGCCAGGACACAAACCTCCATTTTGGCCAATTCGTGTCCGGTACTTTTCGTGAAGCTACATATTAGATCAATAAAACTGGCTATTATAGACTGAACAGTTAGTTCGGTGGACTCGGACGATAATGGGGATTGTCCCCATATATATTTTACAGGTGGTTATAATGAGTGGTTATCGGTTATAGAACAGAAACAGGACCAGAAATTGGTCATTTTGATCATTTGGTACGGTACATTGATGTTGGAATATCTCCTCGTAGAGTGAACCGATTTTTGATCTATTTTTCGATTTGAACTCAGCTTGAGCCGTACTTGAATCCCTGTAAATAGCGTTTTGTTTCTCTCAGCCGTTTTCGAGAAATTGGCCAAGAAACATACGGTCATTTTCACCAGTAAGTGACTGGTACGTTTCACGTTTCTACATGTGAAATGTTGAAATTCTTTACTTTGACTCCACGAATAGGCTTGTTGAACTCCATTTGTAATGGCAAATCTCCCCATATATATTTTACACCTCATTTTATGAAGTTCTGAAGGTCAATTTTAGCTCTGAATGTGGGGTATCTCTCTTTTGGGGTCAGTTGGTACGGTACCTTATTTTTGCTATTACTCCTTGAAGAGTGCACCGATTGGGCTCATTTTTTAATATGATGCATATCTCAAGCAGTGCTACAAACTAAGGGGGTTCATTTTTGTTCTACCGTTTTAGAGAAATTGTCCAGTAAACTTGCCCTCGATTTAAGCACCAGAAGCGGTTGACACCATCAACCTTTTTGACCTTGACAATTTGACCTTGACAATTTCTCGCAGATAACCTGGGCTCTTTTAACTGGTTGTTTTAGTCCATGGCGTTGTTGTTTTTGTTATTATTGTTATTGTTATAGTTATTTTATAGTTATAATTATATATTACTATATTTTTAAGGTGAGGGATTCTAGCCCCATGAGGTGCACCCTGGCCCCTTGTCCCGTTGAGACGCCGGTTAGTCGGTTCCCCGCCCCCCGCGGGGCTTTGGTGCACCCCATGTTGGGGTTGTTGGTGCGCTGAGGGTTTTTCTGCGCGTCTTTCTTTGTTTCTGTGTGTTTCTGTGTTTGTTCTTCATGTCCTAAGGCACTGATTTTTCAGAGCTTTTCTTTGTTTTCCTGTTGGCTCTTCCGGATCGTGACTTTAGACTTCGCTACTGCCCTTGGTGAGTAACCTGTACTGCTCTTGTTGTGTCTGTAATATAGTTCATAACGATATTCAACATCTGAGGTTCCTAGATAAAAAGTTTTTATCTCAATCGGAAATATCGACTTATTCGCTTATTCGATTTTCAAAAATATGAAAATTTTATCGGATCAAGGAGTTGTCCAAATCTAACCAAACTCGGTATGGAATTTTTGGTATAGCTTGTCTAGGAACAAAGTTCGTATTTCAATCGGAAATTTCGACTTATTCGCTTATTCTATACTCAAAAATAGAAAAATTTTATCGGATCAAGGACTTTTTCAAAGTGAACCAAATTGATATCCCAGACTACCAGTAATCTTTAGGTTGTAATGCAAAAAAAATGGTCCGCCTAACGTTCCTAGAAAAAAAGTTTGTATCTCAATCCGAAATCTCGACTTATTCTCTTATTCTATTTTCAAAAATATAGAAATTTTATCGGATCAAGGAGTTGTCCAAATCTAACCAAACTCGGTATGGAATATCCCATGTGTACCTAGAGTCTAAAACAAAAAGAATTTTTGCTAAAGCTTTCCTACGACAAAAGTTGGTTATGCATACGGAAATTTGCGATTATTTCAAATAAGTAATTTCAAAAATAGGTCTTTTTGAATAGGTCTTAGAGTTGTCCAAAGTGAACCAAACTGGGAATGGAGTATACCATGGGTACTTAGAGTGTAAAACAAAAAGAATTTTTGGTATACCTTGCCTAGCAAAAAGTTAGTTTTTCATACGGAAAGTTGCGAATTTCGCGAATAGCGAATTTTGAAAATAGTTCTTTTTTATCGGATCAAGAAGTTGTTCAAATCGAACCAAACTCGGTATGGAGTATCACATTTGTACCTAGAGTCTCAAACAAAAAGAATTTTTGTCATAGCTTGCCTAGGAAAAAAGTTAGTTTTTCATACGGAAATTTGCAAGTATTACTTGGAGTCTCGAACGGAAGGAATTTTAGCTATAGCTTGACCCTGGAAAAAGTTAGGTTTTCATTTCAAAAGTTCCGATTAATTCGGATAAATAATTTTGAAAATAGGTCTTTTTCAAAAAGCCAAAAAAGTGGTCCGAATCAAACCAAACTCGACATGGAGTATCCTATGTGTATCTAGAAGGTAAAACAAAAAGAATTTTTACATTAGCTTTCCTAGGAAAAAAGTTAGTTTTTCATACGGAAATTTTCAATTATTTCAAATAAAATGCAATTATTGAATTTTAAAAATTGGTCTATTTTGTCGAATCAAGGAGTTGTCCAAATGGAACCAAACTCGGTATGGAGTATTCTCTGTATATATAAAGTCTGAAACAAAAAGAACTTTTGTTATAGCTTGCCTAGGGAAAAAGTTAGTTTTTCGTACGTTAATTTCCAATTAATTCGAATAAATAATTTTGAATAATTTTCGAAAATAGGCCTTTTTCATTGGGTCAAAGAGTTGTTCGAATCGAACCAAACTCGGTATGGCGTATCCCCTGTGTATCTAGAGTGCGTTTTGTTTCTCTCAGCCGTTTTCGAGAAATTGGCCAAGAAACATAAGGTCATTTTCACCAGTAAGTGACTGGTACGTTTCACGTTTCTACATGTGAAATGTTGAAATTCTTTACTTTGACTCCACGAATAGGCTCGTTGAACTCCATTTGTAATGGCAAATCTCCCCATATATATTTTACACCTCATGTTATGAAGTTCTGAAGGTCAATTTTAGCTCTGAATGTGGGGTATCTCTCTTCTGGGGTCAGTTGGTACGGTACCTTATTTTCGCTATAACTCCTTGAAGAGTGCACCGATTGGGCTCATTTTTTAATTTGATGCATATCTCAAGCAGTGCTACAACCTGAACTAAGGGGTTCATTTTTGTTCTACCGTTTTAGAGAAATTGTCCAGTAAACTTGCCCTCGATTTAAGCACCAGAAGCGGTTGACACCAACGACCTTTTTGACCTTGACAATTTGACCTTGACTATTTCTCGCAGATAACCTGGGCTCTTTTAACTGGTTGTTTTAGTCCATGGCGTTGTTTTTTTTGTTATTATTGTTATTGTTATAGTTATTTTATAGTTATAATTATATATTACTATTATTTTAAGGTGAGGAATTCTAGCCCCATATTTTTTCAAATAAGTAATTTTAAAAATAGGTCTTTTTCATCGCGTCAAGGAGTTGTTCGAATCGAACCAAACTCGGTATGGAGTATTCCCTGTATATATAGAGTCGGAAACAAAAAGCATTTTTGCTATAGCTTGCCTAGGAAAAAAGTTAGTTTTTCGTACGCAAATTTCCGATTAATTCGAATAATTATTTTGAATAATTTTCAAAAATAGGCCTCTTTCATCGGGTCAAGGAGTTGTTCAAATCAAACCAAACTCGGCATGGAGTATCCCCTATGTACGTGGAGTCTCGAACGGAAGGAATTTTAGCTATACTTGAACCTGGAAAAAGTTAGGTTTTCATTTCAAAAGTTCCGATAAATTCGAATAATTAATTTTGAAAATAGGTCTTTTTCAAATAGCCAAAAAGTGGTCCGAATCAAACCAAACTCGGCATGGAGTATCCTATGTGTATCTAGAAGGTAAAACAAAAAGAATTTTTACATTAGCTTGCCTAGGAAAAAAGTTAGTTCTTCATACGGAAATTTGCAATTATTTTAAATAAATTGCTATTATTGAATTTTAAAAATTGGTCTATTTCGTCGAATCAAGGAGTTGTCCATATGGAACCAAACTCGGTATGGAGTATCCCCAGTGTATGTAGAGTCTAAAGTAAAAAGAATTTTTGCTATAGCTTGCCTAGGAAAAAAGTTATTTTTTCATACGGAAAGTTGCGAATTTCACGAATAGCGAATTTTGAAAATAGTTCTTTTTTATCGGGTCAAGAAGTTGTTCAAATCGAACCAAACTCGGTATGGAATATCCCATGTGTACTTAGAGTCTAAAACAAAAAGAATTTTTGCTATAGCTTGTCTAGGAAAAAAGTTCGTATTTCAATCGGAAATTTCGACTTATTCGCTTATTCTATTCTCAAAAATAGAGAAATTTTATCGGATCAAGGACTTTTTCAAAGTGAACCAAATTGATATCCCAGACTACCAGTAAACTTTAGGTTGTAAGGCAAAAAGAATCGTCCGCCTAACGTTCCTAGAAAAAAAGTTTGTATCTCAATCCGAAATCTCGACTTATTCGCTTATTCTATTTTCAAAAATATAGAAATTTTATCGGGTCAAGGAGTTGTCCAAATCAAACCAAACTCGGTATGGAGTATCCCCTGTGTATCTAGAGTCTAAAACAAAAAGAATTTTGGGTATAGCTTGTCTAGGAAAAAAGTTCGTATTTCAATCGGAAATTTCGACTTATTCGCTTATTCTATTCTCAAAAATAGAGAAATTTTATCGGATCAAGGAGTTGTCCAAATCGAACCAAACTCGGTATTGAGTATCACATTTGTACCTAGAGTCTGAAACAAAAAGAATTTTTGTCATAGCTTGCCTAGGACAAAAGTTAGTTTTTCATACGGAAATTTGCAATTATTACGTGGAATCTCGAACGGAAGGAATTTTAGCTATAGCTTGACCCTGGAAAAAGTTAGGTTTTCATTTCAAAAGTTCCGATTAATTCGAATAAATAATTTTGAAAATAGGTCTTTTTCAAATAGCCAAAAAGTGGTCCGAATCAAACCAAACTCGGCATGGAGTATCCTATGTGTATCTAGAAGGTAAAACAAAAAGAATTTTTACATTAGCTTGCCTAGGAAAAAAGTTAGTTCTTCATACGGAAATTTGCAATTATTTTAAATAAATTGCTATTATTGAATTTTAAAAATTGGTCTATTTCGTCGAATCAAGGAGTTGTCCATATGGAACCAAACTCGGTATGGAGTATCCCCAGTGTATGTAGAGTCTAAAGTAAAAAGAATTTTTGCTATAGCTTGCCTAGGAAAAAAGTTATTTTTTCATACGGAAAGTTGCGAATTTCACGAATAGCGAATTTTGAAAATAGTTCTTTTTTATCGGGTCAAGAAGTTGTTCAAATCGAACCAAACTCGGTATGGAATATCCCATGTGTACTTAGAGTCTAAAACAAAAAGAATTTTTGCTATAGCTTGTCTAGGAAAAAAGTTCGTATTTCAATCGGAAATTTCGACTTATTCGCTTATTCTATTCTCAAAAATAGAGAAATTTTATCGGATCAAGGACTTTTTCAAAGTGAACCAAATTGATATCCCAGACTACCAGTAAACTTTAGGTTGTAAGGCAAAAAGAATCGTCCGCCTAACGTTCCTAGAAAAAAAGTTTGTATCTCAATCCGAAATCTCGACTTATTCGCTTATTCTATTTTCAAAAATATAGAAATTTTATCGGGTCAAGGAGTTGTCCAAATCAAACCAAACTCGGTATGGAGTATCCCCTGTGTATCTAGAGTCTAAAACAAAAAGAATTTTGGGTATAGCTTGTCTAGGAAAAAAGTTCGTATTTCAATCGGAAATTTCGACTTATTCGCTTATTCTATTCTCAAAAATAGAGAAATTTTATCGGATCAAGGACTTTTTCAAAGTGAACCAAATTGATATCCCAGACTACCAGTAAACTTTAGGTTGTAATGCAAAAAAAAAGGTCCGCCTAACGTTCCTAGAAAAAAAGTTTGTATCTCAATCCGAAATCTCGACTTATTCTCTTATTCTATTTTCAAAAATATAGAAATTTTATCGGATCAAGGAGTTGTCCAAATCTAACCAAACTCGGTATGGAATATCCCATGTGTACCTAGAGTCTAAAACAAAAAGAATTTTTGCTAAAGCTTTCCTACGACAAAAGTTGGGTTTGCATACGGAAATTTGCGATTATTTCAAATAAGTAATTTTAAAAATAGGTCTTTTTGAATAGGTCTTAGAGTTGTCCAAAGTGAACCAAACTGGGAATGGAGTATACCATGGGTACTTAGAGTGTAAAACAAAAAGAATTTTTGGTATACCTTGCCTAGAAAAAAGTTAGTTTTTCATACGGAAAGTTGCGAATTTCGCGAATAGCGAATTTTGAAAATAGTTCTTTTTTATCGGATCAAGAAGTTGTTCAAATCGAACCAAACTCGGTATAGAGTATCACATTTGTACCTAAAGTCTAAAACAAAAAGAATTTTTGGTATAGCTTGTCTAGAAAAAAGTTCGTTTTTCAATCGGAAATTTCGACTTATTCGCTTGCTATACGCTTATACTATTTTCAAAAACATAGAAATTTTATCGGGTCAAGGAGTTGTCCAAATCAAACCAAACTCGGTATGGAGTATTCCCTGTGTACCTAGAGTCTAAAACAAAAAGAATTTCTGGTATAGCTTGTCTAGGAAAAAAGTTCGTATTTCAATCGGAAATTTCGACTTATTCGCTTATTCTATTCTCAAAAAAAGAGCAATTTTATCGGAACAAGGACTTTTTCAAAGTGAACCAAATTGATATCCCAGACTACCAGTAAACTTTAGGTTGTAATGCGAAAAAATGGTCCGCCTAACGTTCCTAGAAAAAAAGTTTGTATCTCAATCCGAAATATCGACTTATTCTCTTATTCTATTTTCAAAAATATAGAAATTTTATCGGATCAAGGAGTTGTCCAAATCTAACCAAACTCGGTATGGAATATCCCATGTCTACCTAGAGTCTAAAACAAAAAGATTTTTTGCTAAAGCTTTCCTACGACAAAAGTTGGGTTTGCATACGGAAATTTGCGATTATTTCAAATAAGTAATTTTAAAAATAGGTCTTTTTGAATAGGTCTTAGAGTTGTCCAAAGTGAACCAAACTGGGAATGGAGTATACCATGGGTACTTAGAGTGTAAAACAAAAAGAATTTTTGGTATACCTTGCCTAGAAAAAAGTTAGTTTTTCATACGGAAAGTTGCGAATTTCGCGAATAGCGAATTTTGAAAATAGTTCTTTTTTTATCGGATCAAGAAGTTGTTCAAATTGAACCAAACTCGGTATGGAGTATCACATTTGTACCTAAAGTCTAAAACAAAAAGAATTTTTGTTATAAATTGTCTAGAAAAAAGTTCGTTTTTCAATCGGAAATTTCGACTTATTCGCTTGCTATACGCTTATTCTATTTTCAAAAATATAGAAATTTTATCGGGTCAAGGAGTTGTCCAAATCAAACCAAACTCGGTATGGAGTATCCCGTGTGCACCTAGATTCTAAAACAAAAAGAATTTTTGGATAGCTTGTCTAGGAAAAAAGTTCGTATTTCAATCGGAAATTTCGACTTATTCGCTTATTCTATTCTCAAAAATAGAGAAAATTTATCGGATCAAGGACTTTTTCAAGGTGAACCAAATTGATATCCCAGACTACCAGTAACATTTAGGTTGTAATGTGAAAAAAATGGTCCACCTAACGTTCCTAGAGAAAAAGTTTGTATCTCAATCGGAAATCTCGACTTATTCGCTTATTCTTATTTCAAAAACATAGAAATTTTATCGGGTTAAGGAGTTGTCCAAATCAAACCAAACTCGGTATGGAGTATTCCCTGTGTACCTAGAGTCTAAAACAAAAAGAATTTCTGGAATAGCTTGTCTAGGAAAAAAGTTCGTATTTCAATCGGAAATTTCGACTTATTCGCTTATTCTATTCTCAAAAATAGAGAAATTTTATCGGATCAAGGACTTTTTCAAGGTGAACCAAATTGATATCCCAGACTACCAGTAACATTTAGATTGTAATGCAAAAAAATGGTCCGCCTGGCGTTCCTAGAAAAAAAGTTTGTATCTCAATCGGAAATCTCGACTTATTCGCTTATTCTATTTTCAAAAATAGAGAAATTTTATCGGATCAAGGACTTTTTCAAAGTGAACCAAATTGATATCCCAGACTACCAGTAACACTTAGGTTGTAATGCAAAAAAAATGGTCCGCCTAACGTTCCTAGAAAAAAAGTTTGTATCTCAATCGGAAATCTCGACTTTTTCGCTTAATCTATTTTCAAAAATAGAGAAATTTTATCGGATCAAGGACTTTCGACGAGAAATAAGTTGATATTTGAGTTTTCATTGGTGTTTCCCATGTTAAAAATTTATATAGACGCGATCACTTTTGGTATGAAAGAATGCTTGCTTCTTTGTCTAGATATCATATATAGAAGAGTTACGTCTACTTTTTCTTCCAAAATATACGTCCTTTTTTTGAAAATTTCTTTTTGAGTTGATTTTTTTCCGGACTTCTGACGGTCACGATTAGTTAGTTAGCACTAGTAGTCGTCTCCAATAGTAAAAAGAACCAGAGTTCTGGTCTAGTCGCGTCCAGGAGGAGATAACTTCTCTTAATGTGTCAAAAAAAAATTCTTGCAAAAGTCTTCTTTTTTTCTGAGTTTTGTAGATATGCGATAATTTCGTTTTTTGAGTAATTTTTATACTTTCCTGGAAGATATCAACTGTATCATTAACAATTTATCTAAAAATTCCGTCAGAATTCGAAAATTGCAAAAAAAAGTTGTCTTTTTTTTGAAGAAATTCTTTATTTGCGAAATTTCAATCTTTGTTTTACTTTTTTCGACAACCTAACGAGAAATAAATTGATATCTGAGTTTTCATTGGTATTTCGCATGTTAAAAATGTTTATAAAAGCGATTATTCTTGGTATAAAAGAATTCTTGCTTCTTTTTCATCATATCATATATAGAAGAGTTAGGTCTACTTTTTCTTCCAAAATATACGTCCTTTTTTTGAAAATTTCTTTTTGAGTTGATTTTTTTCCGGACCTCTGACGGTCACGATTAGTTAGTTAGCAACAGCAGACGTCTCCAATAGTAAAAAGAACCAGAGTTCTGGTGTAGTAGGGTCCAGGAGGAGATAACTTCTCTTTATGTGTCAATAAAATTTTTTTCCAAAAGTCTTCTTTTATTCTAGATGTTGTTGATGTGCGATACTTTCGTTTTTGGTTGATTTTTATACTTGCCTGGAAAGTACCAACTGTACCATTAACGATTTATGCAAAAACTCCGTCAGAATGTAAAAACTGCAAAAAAAGTGGTCTTCATTTGACGAAACTCGTTATTTGCGAAATTTCAATCTTTTTTTTTTACATTTTTGACAATCTAACGAGAAATAAGTTAATGTTTGAGTTTTCATTGGTGTTTTCCATATTAAAAATGTATATAGACGCGATTGTTTTTAGTATGAAAGTATACTTGTTCTTTTTCATGATATCATATATTGAAGAGTTTGGTCTGCTTTTTTTCCAAAATATACGTTTTTTTTTTTCAAAATATCTCTTTGAGTTAATTTTTTTGGACTTCTGACGGCAAGGATTAGTTAGTTAGCACTAGTAGACGTCTCCAATAGTAAAAAGAACCAGAGTTTTGGTGTAGTCGGGTCCAGGAGGAGATAACTTCTCTCTATGTGTCAAAAAAAATTCTTGCAAAAGTCTTCTTTTTTTCTAGGCGTTTAAGATGTGCGATAATTCCGTTTTATGAGTAAATTTCATACTTTCCTGGAACGTGCCAACTGTACCATTAACAATTTATGCAAAAATTCCGTCAGAATCTAAAAATTGCAAAAAAAGTTGTCTTCATTTGACGAAATTCGTTATTTGCGAAATTGCAATCTTTTTTTTTTACATCTTTTTGACAATCTAACGAGAAATCAGTTGATGTTTGAGTTTTCGTTGGTGTTTTCCATGTTAAAAATTTATATAGACGCGATTGTTTTTAGTATGAAAGATTGCTTGCTTCTTTTTCATGATATCATATATTGAAGAGTTTGGTCTACTTTTTTTTCCAAAAAATACGTTCTTTTTTTTTCAAAATATCTCTTTGAGTTAATTTTTTTGGACTTCTGACGGTCATGATTAGTTAGTTAGCACTAGTAGACGTCTCCAACAGTAAAAAGAGCCAGAGTTTTGGTGTAGTCGGGTCTAGGAGGAGATCACTTCTCTTTGTGTGTCAAAAAAAAATTTTGCAAAAGTCTTCTTTTCTTCTAGATGTTGTAGATGTGCGATGCTTTCATTTTTTGAGTGATTTTTTTACCTGCCTGGACAGTACCAACTGTACCATTAACGATTGTTGCAAAAATTTCGTCAGAATCTAAAAATTGCAAAAAAAGTTGTCTTCATTTGACGAAATTCGTTATTCGCGAAATTTCAAATTTTTTTTACTTCTTTTTGACAATCTAACGAGAAATAAGTTGATGTTTGAGTTTTGAGTGGTGTTTCCCATGTTAAAAATGTATATAGACGCGATTGTTTTTAGTATGAAAGAATACTTGTTCTTTTTCATGATATCATATTTTGAAGAGTTTGGTCTACTTTTTTTCCAAAATATACGTTCTTTTTTTTCAAAATATCTCTTTGAGTTACTTTTTTTTGAACATCTGACGGTCATGATTAGTTAGTTAGCACTAGTAGACGTCTCCAATAGTAAAAAGAGCCAGAGTTTTGATGTAGTCGGGTCTAGGAGGAGATAACTTCTCTTTGTGTGTCAAAAAAAATTCTTGCAAAAGTCTTCTTTTCTTCTAGGTGTTGTAGATGTGCGATACTTTAGTTTTTTGAGTGATTTTTATACTTGCCTGGAAAGTATCAACTGTACCATTAACGATTTATGCAAAAATTCCGTCAGAATTAAAAAACTGCAAAAAAGTTGTCTTTATTTGACGAAATTCGTTATTTGCGAATGTTCAATCTTTTACATCTTTTTGACAATCTAACGAGAAATAAGTTGATGTTTGAGTTTTCATTGGTGTTTCCTATGTTAAAAATGTATATAGAGGCGATTGTTTTTTGTATGCAAGAATACTTGCTTCTTTTTCATGATATCATATATAGAAGAGTTTGGTCTGCTTTTTTTCCTAATTATACGTTCCTTTTTTTCAAAATATCTCTTTGAGTTATTTTTTTGGACTTCTGACGATCAGGATTAATTAGTTATCACTAGTAGACGTCTCCAATAGTAAAAAGAACCAGAGTTTTGGTGTATCTATATTGTGATTCGCTTGTTGCGCTTAAACCGTACCATCGGTAAACATGGGACCACCCATCCCCGGGTATCAGGGGACGCCACCAAGTGTGAACTGGGACCACCACCACGGGTCAATGTGGGACCACTCAGCCCCGGGTATCAGGAGTACTAAGCTATAGGGGTTAATTTATGCTGTAATTTTTTAAGATGTTCTCTGCTGTAAATATGTGATTTGTGTAATGTCTTCGCAAAATTTAATGTTTTTGCTCTTTTTCAAGTCTGAAATGAATCTAAACAACAAGTCCATTGCCGTGTTTGGCGATTCCCATGTTCAAAAGCTACTTCTACCTCCATATATTGTTATCCTTGGAAAAGGTGGTGAGAAGTTGGAGATTTGGATGAATTATTCGGACGAAATGGTTGGCTATGATATTATCATCATAATGCTAGGAGGGAATGATATTTGTTCGAAGTTCCCATCTTTGCCCTCACCATCTGATATCAAAGGCGTGATGAATTGTATGCAAGAATTATTAACTTTTGTGGAGGACAATAATCACAAATGCTTCGTTTGTGACATAATACCTCGGTTGTCTAACGAGCGGGGTATTCATTATACAAATTCAAGGCTTGCTGACAAATACAAGCGGCGCCATATCCAGCTTGAGAATGCGATAAAGCGACAAGAGTTCCAAGATGGAGTTCACTTAAAGTGCTATAAGAACATTAGCAAGTTGTTGATGAAGAAAGTTGAAAAGTTGCTCTAACTTTTAGTTGATTTGGCCATTCATGGCGCTTTAAGTATTTGAGTTTTCAACTTTTGTGCTATGAACTTATTGTGCTTTTACATTTTGGTTGTCATGAAATTCCAAATTGAACGTTTGCAACCTCTGTTTTAAATTTTCGACGCCAATCTTTGCATAATTATATGGTTAAGAATTTTTTGCATTGCTCTTTGAGCTGTTTTTTTTTTGAAGAGCCAATCATGGCTCAATGAGCAGCCGATAGAGTGACTGATTGTAGAACCAACTTTGTGGTTCAATGAACAGCCGGTTTAGAGGCTGATTGAAGAGCCGATTGTTTGGCTCATTGATTAGTCGATTGAGTGACTGATTGAAGAGCCGACTGTGTGGCTCAACGAACAGTCGATTGAGTGACTGATTGAAGGGCCGATTGTGTGGCTCAATGAACAGTCCATTAAGTGACTGATTGAAGAGCCGATTTTGTGGCTCAATGGGCAGCCCACTAAGAGCTGATTGAAGAGCCGATTATGGCTCAATGAACAGTCGATTGAGTGACTGATTGAAGAGCCGATTGTGCGGCTCAATGAGCAGTCGAGTGAGTGACTGATTAAAGAGCCGATTGTGTGGCTCAATGAACAGTCCATTTAGTGACTGATTGAAGAGCCGATTGTGCGGCTCAATGAACAGCCGATTAAGAGGCTGATTGAAGAGCCGATTGTGTGGCTCAATGAACAGTCGATTGAGTGACTGATTGAAGAACCGATTGTGTGGCTCAATGAACAGTCGATTGAGTGACTGATTGAAGAGCCGATTGTGGCTCAAGGAACAGTCGACTGAGTGACTGATTGAAGAGCCCCTTGTGTGGCTCAATGAACAGTCGATTGAGTGACTGATTGAAGAGCCGATTGTGTTGCTCAATGAGCAGCCGATTAAGAGGCTGATTGAAGAGCCGATTGTGGCTCAATGAACAGTCGATTGAGTGACTGATTGAAGAGCCGGTCGTGTGGCTCAATGAACAGTCAATTGAGTGACTGATTGAAGAGCCGATTGTGTGGCTCAATGAACAGTCGATTGAGTGACTGATTGAAGAGCCGATTGCGGCTCAATGAACAGTCAATTGAGTGACTGATTGAAGAGCCGATTGTGTGGCTCAATGAACAGTCGATTGTGTGACTGATTGAAGAGCCAATTGTGTGGCTCAATGAGCAGCCGATTAAGAGGCTGATTGAAGAGCCGATTGTGGCTCAATGAACAGTCGATCGAGTGACTGATTGAGGAGCCGATTGTGTGGCTCAATGAACAGTCGATTGAGTGACTGATTGAAGAGCCAATTGTGTGGCTCAACGAACAGCCGATTAAGAGGCTGATTGGGGAGCCGATTGTGTGGCTCAATGAACAGTCGATTGAGTGACTGATTGAAGAGCCGATTGTGTGGCTCAATGAGCAGCCGATTAAGAGGCTGATTGAAGAGCCGATTGTGGCTCAATGAACAGTCGATTGAGTGACTGATTGAAGAGCCGATTGTGTGGCTCAATGAACAGTCGATTGAGTGACTGATTGAGGAGCCAATTTTGTGGCTCAATGAACAGCCATTAAGAGGCTAATTGGACGGGCAATTGAGTGGCTGAATATTTGCTATGAAACGAAGTTTGTAACAATCATATAAGTGCTGTCGGTCTTTATTGTTTGCAATTGTTCGTCTGAACGCTTTTTCTCTTGAATTTTCTTCAGATGAACAAATTTGAAGACAGCTTCCAAAAAACAAAAAGCAGGCATGAACTAATCAAGCCACAAAAGTTAAACGATCAACTGAAAAGTCAAAATTTTCCGTTTCAGTTGCAAAAATGCCTAAGCTATTCTCCCAAGTTGTCTCCAAAATTCCTGAAGAACTGTCAACAAAATCTAACAAAATCTAATAACAAATTTTCCGTTTCAGTTGCAAAAATGCCTAAGCTATTCTCCCAAGTTGTCTCCAAAATTCCTGAAGAACTGTCAACAAAATCTAACAGGAAGAACTGTCAACAAAACCTATGAGGAACTACTGCTAAAATTAAATGCGGGTAAGAGATTTCACTTCTTCTTCCCATCAACTGGTGATCACCATTAAATAGAGTTAGATAGCAAGTTTTGGCCGAACGACTTAAACTACTCGGAACGATTGAAGTTCGCGAATGCGCCGGGCTCAAACAAAAAACTACCGTTGCGCTATGACGAGGGTACTTTTTACGCGAAGTTTATTGGTGTGACGGATACTGAGGAATTTGAGAGGCAAGTACTAACGCAGGTCGAAAACAGGATTGACAAGGTCTCCTCTACAGAAATGATTGATTAAACGTTCTCTGATCTTCATGAAGAACTGCCAGACAATTCCAAGTCTCAGAATTGCAAAAATCAACCCCTGCAAAAGAAAGATGGCGACATCGTGTCGTTTTTTTTCTGGAAAACGAAAAGCGACAGAACCGGTGCAGTCGGGATCGAAGTCAATTTGGTTAGAGAGCGATAATGAGTCTATTAACTTGTCTGATAACGAGGAAACAGATCAACCAAATCAAGATGCTGAAACAGCAATGATCAACGATGTAAACGTTGAACAAAAAGTAAGCGAGAATGTGGAAGTTGCTGCTAATCAAGTTCAAAATAAACACCTTGTGGAGACTCTAGAAAGCGTCTGTGAAACGCTCAAGCTCGTCACTGAAGCATTGAACATCCAAAGACGAGATTCTCGAAATATTCGAAAGCTTCTAGACTCTAACGCTCCCGAAGTTACGGCGCAGCCAACACCGAAAGCCAGTGCGTGCGAGCAATTTATTGAAGGAGGCGAAGTGCTCAATAAGCTGCCCGGGAGCACGCCCGGTAAATTTGGTATTAATCTTTTTAAAAGATTATTCACCTTAGATGAGCGAATTAAAGGAATTGCGCAACCAGAGAAGGCAACAAAACCAGCTTTAGATCCTGAGCGCATGGAAAAAATTCAGAAGATGGTCGAGGAGCGTTTCCCTGGACAATGGTATCTTGCGCGAAAGTCGACAAATGATTGTGCACGGGACTCGAAAAAAGTCAAGAAACGGTTGATGAATGCTAGTGCTGACAATTTTGAAAACGAGGATCTGGATGCGTCGAAGGAAAATGATGGCTCTGGGGTGGTCACTGAAGGGTGATACTTTTATGGCTGCGAGAAAGTAAGATATATCGAGTGATCGTTTTCATGCTCATGCAAACTATTCTTTCATGTTGATACAATTGCCTGTTATATTAATCCAGATCTCATTCCAATCATTTAATTGTGACAAAGTCGATTTGTTCTTGACTGTCAGAGTCATCCAATGCTTTTGTTTTGTTCTCGCAATAACTTTATGTAAACTGATTTTATGCCTTCAATACAGTAAAAAAGTAATTCTCTTAGCTGCTACGATTACCTTTCATAGTGGTGCTTTCAATGTAATTACTGTCGATTGAGAGGCGTATTTAGGCATTTGATGTTTGACAGCCTGGTGAAGTGATTCTCATTGATTTTTTTGGTATTCTTTAATTTACCTTCTCTGGGCTTCTATATTTTTGCAGCAAGATCTTTCCGTTATCATTATCACCCATGTCGACTGTTTCGCGAATTGGAATAGATCACTTCAAATGAAACAAAACTTTAACCAAAGCAACCTCTCTTTTTGTCTTTTTTGTTTGATTCAACTTTATCCTCGTTCAAAGCGTGATGGATAGGTAATTGCTGTTAAATTGGATAGCCGACTTTGTTCAAAATTGTTTGAAAAAGCTGTTTTCTAAGTTTTTCCCAGATCCTCAAAAGTTTGAAGCGTTTTAAAATATCAACAGCACATAAGTTTGGGTTTAAATAATTGCATGCATTCTTTAGGACAACACAATTTTACTAAGAGTTCTAAAGAAATTTTCCATTTTGCTTTATTTCTAGAAGTTGGAAATGAACAACAAGCTCGAAAAAATTTTAGGCGATTTAGAATCCGCGTCAGAAGAGCTCAAAAATTCAGTTAAGAAGACTAGAATAGAGAGCAGGCGCCCTAAGTAGGTGCAACGAGAGAGCCTCGTATCATAAAGTAGCGATAACTTCAAACCAAGTAGCCGACATCTCAACCCCAGCGAAAGACGACCAGTCAATTGGCAAGAGTGACAGTGGTTTGAAATTGAAAACTGGGGCAACTCCTGGGTCAAGTGGAGTCCGTCTGGAAAGTGAACTGTTTACGGAAGACGAACTGCGAGAGGGAATAATAAACCCACAGAAGGCTTCAACCCGTACTCCGCTGGACAGCGAAAAAGTCAACATTATCAAAAGCTATATTGAGAGCAGGTTCGGCAATAAATGGGAGGAAGCCAGAAGGGCAATCAATCAAAAAGGTAGAGACTTGAAGAAACTGTCAGCTACGGTTAACAACTCCGGAAATAATGACGAACAATTGGACTTAAACTAGGAGTTAGCCTTCGATTTGAAAACAATTGGAGCAATTACGATTGATAGTTTCCTAGTTGATACAGCGTTTCTCATACAGTATTCTATACAGCGATAATACTCCTTTTTAAACCAGAAGTTCATGGTTTTTACATTACTTTCACTGATGCTGTTGTGTTAATATTGTTTTGATACAAGTATTTTAGCCTTTTAAAGTGACTCTTACTGATGGTAAAAAGTTTTCGGTATTCATAAATTCACCTTCTGTCGGCTTCTAGTTTTTTTGCAATATTTTTCCGTTCTCATTATCACTCATGTCAACTGCTCCGCAACTTGGGATAAAACATTTGAAATGATGTAAAAGCTTAACCAAACCAGTTTCTGCTTTGTCTTTCTTTTTGGTTGATCCAACTTTATCCTCGTTGAAATTGGGCCAGTTAGGTGATTGAGATCAAATTTAGATAGCCCGGGCTGTGTTTAATTGTTTTAATATGCTATTTTCTAAGTTTTCCCACACCCCGTTGACTCCTTTTGTTTCATACTGCAGTGCGAAACATGAATGGTCTTATTTTATGGCAAGACTTAGCGTTAGCAGATGCTGAGCTCACCTCAAAGTATATTGATTCGGACGGCAAAGTTTCCCATATAATTTTCTGTGACTTATCTCATAAAAACCAGTCGGCATTCAGTCATGTGAAACAGGAAATTGAGAAGGAATATGTTGTATTTTCTTTTTCTTCCTTTTTTGAGCTCAATTTTTTCTGAATTAAACAATGCCAACCTGGACTTTTTGTTTTATTGTCACCTGAAGAACCTGCAAATCAATCGAACCGTTTTTTGAATCTTGATTTTACGACACATCTTTGTGGAACATCTTACTAGATAACATAGATAACGCATCAGTTTTTGAAACGATTATTGTCTCAATTTTTGTAACTGTTTAAGATGCAAAATAACTAGATCCTACGAACGAAAAACCGCTCATAGCTACACAGAGTATGATTTGAAGATGGCGTTGTTTTTGGTGCAAGAGGGGAATCATGGAGCAAGATGGGTTGCACGGTCTACGGCTGTGCCACGGAGTACCCTGAAAAGGAAGCTGAAGACCAATAGTCCTGCTCAGAGGAACGTGTTCAACAAAATCCAAGAGGCAGCTATGGCTACTGATATCAAAAGTTGGTGCTCACAAAGAAAAAGAGTACTAAAGCAAATATTGGGATATGTTTATCAAAAGGGCAAGTACTATGATGTGAACTTCCATGCAACTTGGCATGAACGGCAAGAAGCAGGAACTGAATGGTGGCAAAGCTTCAAGAAACGGAATTTGACTTCAAGTTTTGTCTCTTTCTTGCCACTACGATGTGCGGTCTGCCGCATAAATGTCAAATCCACAAATGCTGACTTTGTAGAATGTCCGAAGTGTGGAGAATTCAGTTGCAATGATTGCTTTGTATAATCCGAAATTTTTTGCTGAAAAAATTGTTAACTGGAACACTGAGTCATGATCACTGAGTTTGATTATCCTCTTTTCTTAGAACTTATTGCTGTTGTGTTAATAACGTGTTGAACTAATCAATTTTTGACAAGCTATTATTTGATTCAGTGATGCTTAAAATGTTTTGTTATTTTTAAATTCAACCTCTGTGGGCCTCTAGTTTTTCGCTGCACGCTTTTTGCGTTCTCATTATAACCCATTCCGACTGTTTCACAATGTGGGATAAGGCAATTAAAATGAAAGAAGCCTTTAGCCAAAGCAGTTCCTCCTTTGTCTTTCTTTTCGGTTGATCCTGGTTTAACCTGGTTCAAATCACGCTCGTTAGGGGATCAACATCAAATTTAGATAGCCCGGTCTGTGTTTAAAATTGTTTGAATATACTGTTTTCTAAGTTTTTCCACACCCAGTTGAATCCTTTTTTATATTTTAGTGCAAAACATGAATTGTCATATATTTTGGCATGATTTAGCGTTAGCAGATGCTGAACTCACTTCGAAGTATATTGATTCAGACGGCAAAGTTTCCCATAAAATTGTCTCTGACTTATCTCTTAAAAACCAGTCGGGATTCAGTCATCTGAAAAACGAAATTGAGATGGAATATGTTTTGTTTTTGTTAAACGTTGAGTATCGAGCTCTTTCTTCAAAATTTAAAATGGACAACGGTTTCACAAGCTTTGGCGTCTTTGCTAAGAAAAGATTTGTGAAATGAGATGTTATACCTGGTCTTGTTGGTTTCTTGGCTCCGATTAAAGAAAGTGAAATTGTTGAGGGTGTCAACGATGTGTCAGTTTTTCGTCATCATACGGGATCGAAGATTATGCTAGGAGGCGTTTCCTTCATCAATTCTAGTTGCAGGGAAAACTGTACTTATGTTGGGAATTCAAAGCGAACGAAGGTGAGCATTAGAGTGATTTCAAGAGACGGTCTTTTTCCTGGTGATGAAAAAACTGTGCTATACAGTGGTGATTATTTTGGCCCAAATAGAGTGCATTGCGAGTGTCCCTTCTCTGAAATGCACGGTAAAGAACATCCAATTAAAAGTTGGACGCGCTCTGGAAAAGTTAGAAGCCTAAGCACGGTTAGGGAACGGCTCGTGCCAAGTACCACAGAGCAACGAGCTCTTCAAAAACTTCGCAGGCGACATCGAGATGTTGGGCCAACTTATCAGCCGCGAAGAGTTAAGAAGTCTCGGTACAGAGTCAGATACAAAACATCTTCCGAGTCTTCGAGCTCTATTACTGCGTCACTCGATATATCAGAAAATGAAAGTCTAGGCAATTCATCCGAAGCTAATCTATTTTTTGAGAATGTAAAAGAAAAGGAATGCTCAACGCCTAATAGAATTGACTTCATATCGGACAACGACGAAGCGCTTGTAGAGCCGATAGGGTCTCAAGGTCATCACTCTGATGATGAAAGGCGTGAAAGATCGAACATGACAAGTAGCTCTGAAATTGAAGAGATGATCTGTTTGGGTTCAAGTTTGACTACCCGATCATTTTGCTCTGAGTTAATAGAATTAGCCGACATTCATAATATCCCCGAGCGTGGTTTGGGCGCAGTTCTTTCCTTGTTTAGAAAAGCGTTACCTGCAGCTAACAATTTGCCGAGCTTATATTCACTAATACAACAAGAAATCAGTTCACTATCTGGCCTTAGTGAAAATCAATTACCAGAAGGCCTCCTGTATGACCTTATTTTTGAGCGACAACTCAGTCACTTGCTCAGTGAAAATTTTGATCTTGTTAGCACTGAAGGTTATCAACTCCAGACTGACTTGTGTTTACCGAAGTCGAATAAATTCTGTTTATGTTTTGCTCTAAGCACTGACGGGGTTTCTCCTTTTAACTCAGCTAAGTTTTCTCTGTACCCAGTCTGGCTCATGCTTCTCAACTTACCCGCAAGGCGACGTGTTAGCTACCGGAATTTACTCTTAATTTCATTATTTGGTGGAGAAAAAAAACCGCATTGTGAAAATCTGAGGAAACATACAGTCAAAATCCTGTCAGGTTTCAGTTCGCCAAAGGTTCTCCAGATAAATGGGAGTTTCTATACGTTTACTGTGAAGCTAAAATACGTAATTGTTGATATGGTAATGAAAGCACCTCTAGTGAACCAAACTCAATTTAATGGGCGTTATAGGTGCACAAATTGCCTACCTGTTGGACGTAGAGCTCTGGCTAAAGATGTCTGGATTTATCCGTTCGATGAGCCTGATGTGTCTCAAAGAACATCAAAAGAGCGAGCGTTAATTTTGGAATGCCTGGGATCAGAATGCAGATCATTATATGGTTTAAGAGGTAATATTTTGATCTTTTCTTGTCCATTACTGCATAGCTCGAGTTTAAGAACGTTTAGTCACTGTTTTTTTCCTAGAGTCCCTTAAAAACTCAAAAGAATTTTTTAATTGTTGTGGATATCTTTTTGTTTGGGCCCTCAACAATTGAAAGTATTGTTACTCTCACCGATGAAATGCTGATAGACTACATGCATCAAGTGCTCCTTGGTGTTGTCAAAACCCTTGTCTGCAGAATCAACGGATCGAGAAAATTTTTGGGCCGGAATAAAACGCAGGTCTCAGCCTACCTTTTGAAATGTAAGGTGCCAGGAACTGATAACAAAAGACAATTGCGATCTCCAGAAACGCCCAAATATTGGAAGGCAACAGAACTGAAGTTGTTTCTCTTATACGGCTTTGTGTCTTTTTTTGGTGTTCTCTCAGTGCCTATGTTTGTGCACTTCTATCTGCTGAGTACTGCAATACGTTATTTAATTGAACCGGTCAGAGAGCAGAGTTATGACAAGGCAGAGGTTCTTATCAAAATTTTTCGGAAATTGGTTCCTAATTTTTATGGAGAAGCGGCTCAAACTTACAATATGCATTCTCTCGGTCATCTAGCTGACCAGGCAAAAAAGACGGGACCCCTGGCTTCATTGTCGTCAATTCCATTTGAGTCCGCTTATTTCCATCTGAAACGCGCTATTGGTCCAAACACAAGTGCCATTGTTGCTACAAAGCTAGCAGTCAAACGGCATCAAAGACGATTTTTCAGGAAAAAGTTAAAGGGAAACTCAAAGACGGTAACAGTGGGTTCACTCAAGTTGCTTCAGCCTACGGAGCGTGTAATTGAAGTAAATGGAAACCGGGAGACTTTAATGTCAAGCAAGACGTTTGAGCTAGATTCTAAGATGTATGCTTGTCATGGCAGTAAATGTACTTGGAACGTTAACAAAACCTGCGTGCATTTTGTTGAGTATGAAAAAGAAGGCGCGACAGGTTTTGGTCAGTTGACTGACATATTTGTTGATGTTTCGGAAAAAAGTGCAGCTGTGCATCTTGTTGATTTTGACTCATCGAAAACATTCACGGGTTTTCTTATACAGAAACTCGAAAATCACTCGTCATCAACCGAGCATTCCAGAGTAGCAGTGAATTTGGACGAGGGGCTTGAATTGATCAGTAGCTGCTACGAAAATCATCATTTAATTCAGTGTGCGAATAGTGATGTCACCTTAGTTGATGTGATGAAAAAACTTTTATCGCCTTGCATTGTTCGAGAAATAGACGGACGCTTAATTCTCTCTAAACTTTGCGTAACTTTTGAGCGCGATTAATCTGTTTCCAAGAATTCTTGTTCACGTTTATTGAAAATGATTTAAGATCTCTGTGGACAACTTCTTTCCGAGTATTCCACTTCTTTTGGTGTTTTCTTTCAAATTTATTTCAATTTTTGCGAATGAGATTTATCATTTCGAATTGAAAAGACAGTTTCAAAATTGTTTGAGGTCATAGGAGACTATGGCTTACATCCTGATTCAAACACCAAAAGATAGAAGGTCTAACGTAGCGTGGTTTCACACTAGCGAATGGTTTTTTCCAATAATTTTTTCTCTCCAAAACTTAACTTAAGTGGTAAAATGAACCCAAAATTTTTTTCAGTTTTCGATTTCAAGTGTTATCTTTCGCATATGACTGATCGTATATTGATGTATGGTTACAAAACACGCTATTTACCAAAATTGTTGTCTATGAGAGCCTCACTGGTTTGTTAGGATGGCAGTTCAATTCAAATTTCATGTTGGACAACTGTCGCGAATGAGATTTATCATTTCTTCGAATCGAAAAGACTATTTCAAAATTGTTTGAGGTCATAGGAGACTATTGCTTACGTCCTGAATCAAATAACAAAAGATGGGAGGACTGTTGTAGCATGATTTTAAACTAGCGAAAGGTTTTTTCTGATAATTTTTTCTCTCCAAAACTCAACTTAAGGGGTAAAATGAACCCGAAATTTTCTTCAGTTCTCTTTTTTCCTGTTATCTATCGCATATGACTGGGCATAATTTGACGTATGTTTAGATAACATCCTATTTAAAACAAGAATTGTCCTTGAGAGCCTGATTGATTGGTTAGGATGACAGTTCAATTCAAATTTCGTGTTGGACAACCGCGAATAAGATTTATCAATTCTTCAAATCGAAAAGACCATTTCAAAATTGTTTGAGGTCAGAGGAGATTATTTCTTACATCCTGATTCAAAAACCAAGAGATAGGAGGACTAACGTAGCGTGGTTTCACACTAGCGAAATGTTTTTTTCTGATAATTTGTTCTCTCCAAAACAACTTGAGGGGTAAATTGAACCCAAAATTTTCTTCAGTTTTCGTTTTTAAGTGTTATTTTTCGCATATGACTGATCGTATATTGGCGCATGGTTACAAAACACGCTATTTACAAAAATTGTTGTCTAGGAGAGCCTCAGTCGTTTGTTAGGATGGCAGTTCAATTCAAATTTCGTGTTGGACAACTGTCGCGAATGAGATTTTTCATTTCTTCGAATTGAAAAAACCTCTTCAAAATTGTTCGAAGTCAAAGGAGACTATTGCTTACGTCCTGAATCAAATACCAAAAGATGGGAGGACTGTTGTAGCGTGATTTTAAACTAGCGAAAGGTTTTTCCGATAATTTTTTTTCTCCAAAAACTCAACTTAAGGGGTAAAATGAACCCGAAATTTTCTTCAGTTCTCTTTTTTCCTGTTATCTATCGCATATGACTGGTCATAATTTGACGTATGTTTAGATAACATCCTATTTACAACAAGTATTGTCCTTGAGAGCCTGACTGGTTGGTTAGGATGACAGTTCAATTCAAATTTCGTGTTGGACAACCGCGACTGAGATTTATCAATTCTTCAAATCGAAAAGACCATTTCAAAATTGTTTGAGGTCAGAGGAGATTATTTCTTACATCCTGATTCAAAAACCAAGAAATAGGAGGACTAACGTACCGTGGTTTCACACTAGCGAAAGGTTTTTCTGATGATTTTTTCTCTCCAAAACATAACTTAAGGGGTAAAATGAACCCAAAATTTTCTTCGGTTTTCGATTTTAAGTGTAATCTTTCGCATATGACTGACCGTATATTGACGTATGGTTACAAAACACGCTAATTACAAAAATTGCTGTCTCTGAGAGCCTCACTGGGTTGTTAGGATGGCAGTTCAATTCAAGTTTCGTGTTGGACAACTGTCGCGAATGAGATCTATCATTTCTTCGAATTGAAAAAACCGTTTCAAAATTGTTCGAAAATAAAGGAGACTATTGCTTACGTCCTGATTCAAATACCAAAAGATGGGAGGACTGCTGTAGCGTGGTTTTAAACTAGCGAAAGGTTTTTTCTGATAATTTTTTCTCTCTAAAACTCAATTTTTGGGGTAAAATGAACCCAAAATTTTCTTCAGTTCTCGTTTTTCCTGTTATCTATCGCATATGACTGATCATATGTTCACGTATGTTTAGATAACATGCTATTTACAAAAAGTATTGTCCTTGAGAGCCTGACTGGTTGGTTAGGTTGACAGTTCAATTCAAATTTCGTGTTGGACAACCGCGAATAAGATTTATCAATGCTTCGAATCGAAAAGACCATTTCAAAATTGTTTGAGGTCATAGGAGATTATTTCTTACATCCTGATTCAAAAACCAAGAAATAGGAGGACTAACGTACCGTGGTTTCACACTAGCGAAAGGTTTTTCTGATGATTTTTTCTCTCCAAAACATAACTTAAGGGGTAAAATGAACCCAAAATTTTCTTCGGTTTTCGATTTTAAGTGTAATCTTTCGCATATGACTGACCGTATATTGACGTATGGTTACAAAACACGCTAATTACAAAAATAAATTGCTGTCTCTGAGAGCCTCACTGGGTTGTTAGGATGGCAGTTCAATTCAAGTTTCGTGTTGGACAACTGTCGCGAATGAGATCTATCATTTCTTCGAATTGAAAAAACCGTTTCAAAATTGTTCGAAAATAAAGGAGACTATTGCTTACGTCCTGATTCAAATACCAAAAGATGGGAGGACTGCTGTAGCGTGGTTTTAAACTAGCGAAAGGTTTTTTCTGATAATTTTTTCTCTCTAAAACTCAACTTTTGGGGTAAAATGAACCCAAAATTTTCTTCAGTTCTCGTTTTTCCTGTTATCTATCGCATATACCTGATCATATGTTCACGTATGTTTAGATAACATGCTATTTACAAAAAGTATTGTCCTTGAGAGCCTGACTGGTTGGTTAGGTTGACAGTTCAATTCAAATTTCGTGTTGGACAACCGCGAATAAGATTTATCAATGCTTCGAATCGAAAAGACCATTTCAAAATTGTTTGAGGTCATAGGAGATTATTGCTTACATCCTAAATCAAATACCAAAAGATAGGAGGACTAACTTAGCGTGGTTTCACACTAGCGAAAGGTTTTTTCTGATGATTTTTTCTCTCCAAAACTTAACTTAAGGGGGTAAAGTGAACCCAAAATTTTCTTCAGGTTTCGTTTTTAAGTGTTATCTTTCGCATTTGACTGATCATATATTGACGTATGGTTACAAAACACGCTTTTTACAAAAATTGTAGTCTATGAGAGGCTCACTGGTTTGTTAGGATGGCAGTAAAATTCATATTTCGTGTTGGACAACTGTCGCGAATGAGATTTATCATTTCTTCGAAATGAAAAAACCGTTTCAAAATTGTTCGAAGTCAAAGGAGACTATTGCTTACGTCCTGATTCAAATACCAAAAGATGGGAGGACTGCTTTAGAGTGGTTTTAAACAAGCGAAAAGTTTTTTCTGATAATTTTTTTTCTCCAAAACTCAACATTAGGGGTAAAATGAACCCAAATTTTTCTTCAGTTCTCGTTTTTCCTGTTATCTATCACATATGACTGGTCATATTTTGTCGTATGTTTAGATAACATGCTATTTACAGTAAGTATTGTCCTTGAGAGCCTGACTGGTTGGTTAGGATGAGAGTTCAATTCAAATTTCATGTTGGGCAACCGCGAATAAGATTTATCAATTCTTCGAATCGAAGAGACCATTTCAAAATTGTTTGACGTCATAGGAAATTATTGCTTACATCCTGATTCAAATACCAAAAGATAGGAAGACTAACGTAGCGTGGTTTCACACTAGCGAAACTTAAGGGGTAAAATGAACCCAAAATTTTCTTCAGTTTTCGTTTTTAAGTGTAATTTATCGCATATGACTGATCGTATTTTGACGTATGGTTACCAAACACGCTATTTACAAAAATTGTGGTCTATGAGAGCCTCACTGAATTGTTAGGATGGCAGTTCAATTCAAATTTCGTGTTGGACAACTGTCGCGAATGAGATTTATCATTTTTTCGAATCGAAAAGACTATTTCAAAATTGTTTGAGGTCATAGGAGACCGTTGATTACATCCTGTTTCAAATAACAGAAGGTGGGAGTAGTGTTGTAGCGTGGTTTTAGACTAGCGAAAGGTTTTTCTGATAAATTGTTCTCTCCAAAACTCAACTTAAGGGGTAAAATGAACCCAAAATTTTCTTCAGTTCTCGTTTTTCCTGTTATCTATCGCATATGACTGGTCATATTTTGATTTATGTTTAGATAATATGCTATTTACAAAAAGTTTTGCCCTTGAGAGCCTGACTGGTTGGTTAGGATGACAGTTCAATGCAATTTTCGTGTTGGGCAACTGTCGCGAATGAGGTTTATTAATTCTTCGAATCGAAAAGACCATTTCAAAATTGTTTGAGGTCAGAGGAGATTATTGCTTACATCATTATTCAAATACCAAAAGATAAGAGGACTAACGTAGCGTGGTCTTACACTAGCGAAAGTTTTTTCTGATGATTTTTTCTCTCCAAAACATAACTTAAGGGGTAAAATGAACCCAAAATTTTCTTCAGTTTACGTTTTTAAGTGTAATCTATCGCATATGACTGATCGTATTTTGACGTATGGTTACCAAACACACTATTTACAAAAATTGTAGTCTATGAGAGCCTCACTGAATTGTTAGGATGGCAGTTCAATTCAAATTTCGTGTTGGACAACTGTCGCGAATGAGATTTATCATTTTTTCGAATCGAAAAGACTATTTCAAAATTGTTTGAGGTCATAGGAGACCGTTGATTACATCCTGTTTCAAATAACAGAAGGTGGGAGTAGTGTTGTAGCGTGGTTTTAGACTAGCGAAAGGTTTTTCTGATAAATTGTTCTCTCCAAAACTCAACTTAAGGGGTAAAATGAACCCAAAATTTTCTTCAGTTCTCGTTTTTCCTGTTATCTATCGCATATGACTGGTCATATTTTGATTTATGTTTAGATAATATGCTATTTACAAAAAGTTTTGCCCTTGAGAGCCTGACTGGTTGGTTAGGATGACAGTTCAATGCAATTTTCGTGTTGGGCAACTGTCGCGAATGAGGTTTATTAATTCTTCGAATCGAAAAGACCATTTCAAAATTGTTTGAGGTCAGAGGAGATTATTGCTTACATCATTATTCAAATACCAAAAGATAAGAGGACTAACGTAGCGTGGTCTTACACTAGCGAAAGTTTTTTCTGATGATTTTTTCTCTCCAAAACATAACTTAAGGGGTAAAATGAACCCAAAATTTTCTTCAGTTTACGTTTTTAAGTGTAATCTATCGCGTATGACTGATCGTATTTTGACGTATGGTTACCAAACACACTATTTACAAAAATTGTAGTCTATGAGAGCCTCACTGAATTGTTAGGATGGCAGTTCAATTCAAATTTCGTGTTGCACAACTGTCGCGAATGAGATTTATCATTTTTTCGAATCGAAAAGACTATTTCAAAATTGTTTGAGGTCATAGGAGACCGTTGATTACATCCTGTTTCAAATAACAGAAGGTGGGAGTAGTGTTGTAGCGTGGTTTTACACTAGCGAAAGGTTTTTCTGATAAATTGTTCTCTCCAAAACTCAACTTAAGGTGTAAAATGAACCCAAAATTTTCTTCAGTTCTCGTTTTTCCTGTTATCTATCGCATATGACTGGTCATATTTTGATTTATGTT
Organism: Convolutriloba macropyga; assembly: GCF_964194025.1. NCBI lineage: Eukaryota > Metazoa > Xenacoelomorpha > Acoela > Convolutidae > Convolutriloba > Convolutriloba macropyga. The sequence goes on along the minus strand of NC_134474.1, from coordinate 66,840,644 downwards.
TAGATAATATGCTATTTACAAAAAGTGTTGTCCTTGAGAGCCTGACTGGTTGGTTAGGATGACAGTTCAATTCAATTTTCGTGTTGGGCAACTGTCGCGAATGAGGTTTATTAATTCTTCGAATCGAAAAGACCATTTCAAAATTGTTTGAGGTCAGAGGAGATTATTGCTTACATCATTATTCAAATACCAAAAGATAAGAGGACTAACGTAGCGTAGTCTTACACTAGCGAAAGTTTTTTCTGATGATTTTTTCTCTCCAAAACTTAACTTAAGGGGTAAAATGAACCCAAAATTTTCTTCAGTTTTCCTTCTTAAGTGTTATCTTTCGCATATGACTGATCGTATATTGACGTATGGTTACAAAACACGCTATTTACAAAAATTGTTGTCTATGAGAGCCTCACTGGTTTGTTAGGATGGCAGTTCAATTCAAATTTCGTGTTGGACAACTGTCGCGAATGATATTTATCATTTCTTCGAATCGAAAAGACCATTTCAAAATTCTTTGAGGTCATAGGAGACTGTTGATTACATCCTGTCTCAAATAACAAAAGATGGGAGGACTGTTGTAGCGTGGTTTCACACCAGCGAAAGGTTTTTTCGGATAATTTTTTCTCTACAAAACTCATTTAAGTGGTAAAATGAACCCAAAATTTTCTTCAGTTCTCGTTTTTCCTGTTATCTATCGCATATGACTGGTCACATTTTGACGTATGTTTCGATAACATGCTATTTACAAAAAGTATTGTCCTTGAGATCCTCACTGGTTGGTTAGGATGACAGTTCAATTCAAATTTGGTGTTGGACAACGGCAACTGTCGCGAATGAGATTTATCAATTCTTCGAATCGAAAGACCATTTCAAAAATGTTTGAGGTCAGAGGAGATCATTGCTTACATCCTGATTCAAATACCAAAAGATAGGAGGACTGAAGTAGCGTGGTTTTAAACTGGCGAAAGCTTTTTTCTGACAAATTTTCCTCTCCAAAACTCAACTTAAGTGGTAAAATGAACCCAAAATTTTCTTGAGTTTTCGTTTTTGAGTGTTATCTTTCGCATATGACTGATCGTATATTGACGTATGGTTACAAAACACGCTATTTACGAAAAGTTATGTCTATGAGAGCCTCATTGGTTTGTTAGGATGGCAGTTCAATTCATATTTTGTGTTGGACAACTGTCGCGAACGAGATTTATCATTTCTTCGAATCGAAAAGACCATTTCAAAATTGATTGAGGTCATAGGAGACTGTTGATTACAAATTTTGTTGGTTACAAATAACAAAAGATGGGAGGACTGTTGTAGCTTGGTTTTACACTAGCAAAAGGTTTTCTCTGGGTCCCTCCCCCCTTATTGTGTGCTTTACTGTCCCGGCTTCTCTGGGACAGCATTTTTTTCTTTTAGGGTCCCGGCTTCTCTGGGTCCCTCCCCATCCTTTGTGTGCTTCTGCTTTTCTGTCCTGGCTTCTCTGGGACAGCCTTTGTTTCGTTAGGGACCCGGATTCTTTGGGTCCCTCCCCCCTTATTGTGCGCTTAACTGTACCGGCTTCTCTGGGTCAGCATTTTGTTCTATTAGGGTCCCGGCTTCTCTGGGTCCCTCCCCAACCCTTGTGTGCTTCAGTGTCCCGGCTTCTCTGGGACAGTTTTTCGCGGGTCCTGGCTTATCTGGGTCCCTTCCCCTCTTTTCTCGAGATGCATGGTTTGGGTGATTTTGATGCACCGCTTGACAGCGTGGCCTTGATATCACTCATTGAATGCATCTCAAGAGCACTTGCTGCTGCTGCCTGCCGGCTCCTTTGGGAGCTTCTGTTCTGTTAGGATCCCGGCTTCTCTGGGTCCCTCCCCATCCTTTGTGTGCTTCTGCTTTTCTGTCCTGGCTTTTCTGGGACAGCCTTTGTTTTGTTAGGGACCTGGCTTTTCTGGGTCCCTCCCCCCTTATTGTGTGCTTTACTGTCTCGGCTTCTCTGGGACAGCATTTTGTTCTCTTAGGGTCCCGGCTTCTCTGGGTCCCTCCCCAACCCTTGTGTGCTTCTGCTTTTCTGTCCTGGCTTCTCTGGGACAGCCTTTGTTTTGTTAGGGACCCGGCTTTTCTGGGTCCCTCCCCCCTTATTATGTGCTTTACTGTCCCGGCTTCTCTGGGACAGCATTTTGTTCTGTTTGGGTCCCGGCTTCTCTGGGTCCCTCCCCATCCTTTGTGTGCTTCTGCTTTTCTGTCCTGGCTTCTCTGGGACAGCCTTTGTTTTGTTAGGGACCCGGCTTTTCTGGGTCCCTCCACCCTTATTGTGTGCTTTACTGTCCCGGCTTCTCTGGGACAGCATTTTGTTCTGTTTGGGTCCCGTGTTCTGTGGGTCCCTCCCCAACCCTTGTGTGCTTCTGCTTTTCTGTCCTGGCTTCTCTGGGACAGCTTTTGTTTTGTTAGGTTCCCGGCTTCTCTGGGTCCCTCCCCTTATCGTGTTCTTTTATGTTTTACTGTCCCGGCTTCTCTGGGACAGTTTTTCGCGGGTCCTGGCTTATCTGGGTCCCTTCCCCTCTTTTCTCGAGATGCATTATTTGGGTGATTTTGATGCACCTCTTGACAGCGTGGCCTTGATATCACTCATTGAATGCATCTCAAGAGCACTTGCTGCTGCTGCCTCCCGGCTCCTTTGGGAGCTTCTGTTCTGTTAGGATCCCGGCTTCTCTGGGTCCCTCCCCATCCTTTGTGTGCTTCTGCTTTTCTGTCCTGGCTTCTCTGGGACAGCCTTTGTTTTATTAGGGCCCGGCTTCCCTGGGTCCCTCCCCTTATAGTGTGCTTTACTGTCCCGGCTTCTCTGGGACAGCATTTTGTTCTATTAGGGTCCCGGCTTCTCTGGGTCCCTCCCCAACCCTTGTGTGCTTCTGCTTTTCTGTCCTGGCTTCTCTGGGACAGCTTTTGTTTTGTTAGGATCCCGGCTTCTCTGGGTCCGTCCCCTTATTGTGTTCTTTTGTGCTTCAATGTCCCGGCTTCTCTGGGACAGTTTTTCGCGGGTCCTGGCTTATCTGGGTCTCTTCACCTCTTTTCTCGAGATGCATGGTTTGGGTGATTTTGATCCACCGCTTGACAGCGTGGCCTTGATATCACTCATTGAATGCATCTCAAGAGCACTTGCTGCTGCTGCCTCACGGCTCCTTTGGGAGCTTCTGTTCTGTTAGGATCCCAGCTTATCTGGGTCCCTCCCAATCCTTTGTTTGCTTCTGCTTTTCTGTCCTGGCTTCTCTGGGGCAGCCTTTGTTTTGTTAGGGACCCGGCTTCCCTGGGTCCCTCCCCCATATAGTGTGCTTTATTGTCCCGGCTTCTCTGGGACAGCATTTTGTTCTCTTAGGGTCCCGGCTTCTCTGGGTCCCTCCCCAACCCTTGTGTGTGCTTCTGCTTTTCTGTCCTGGCTTCTCTGGGACAGCCTTTGTTTTGTTAGGGACCCGGCTTCTCTGGGTCCCTCCCCCCTTATTGTGTGCTTTACTGTCCCGGCTTCTCTGGGACAGCATTTTGTTCTGTTAGGGTCCCGACTTCTCTGAGTCCCTCCCCAACCCTTGTGTGCTTCTGCTTTTCTGTCCTGGCTTCTCTGGGACAGCTTTTGTTTTTGTTAGTGTCCCGGCTTCTCTGTGTCCCTCCCCTTATTGTGTTCTTTTGTGCTTCAGTGTCCCGGCTTCTCTGGGACAGTTTTTCGCGGGTCCTGGCGTATCTGGGTTCCTTCCGCTTTTTTCTCGAGATGCATGGTTTGGGTGATTTTGATGCACCACTTGACAGCTTGGCTTTGATATCACTCATTGAATGCATCTCAAGAGCACTTGCTGCTGCTGCCCCCCGCTCCTTTGGGAGCTTCTGTTCTGTTAGGATCCCGGCTTATCTGGGTCCCTCCCCATCCTTTGTGTGCTTCTGCTTTTCTGTCCTGGCTTCTCTGGGACAGCCTTTGTTTTATTAGGGACCCGGCTTCCCTGGGTCCCTCCCCTTATAGTGTGCTTTACTGTCCCGGCTTCTCTGGGACAGCATTTTGTTCTATTAGGGTCCCGGCTTCTCTGGGTCCCTCCCCAACCCTTGTGTGCTTCTGCTTTTCTGTCCTATTTTCTCTGAGACAGCTTTTGTTTTGTTAGGGTCCCGGCTTCTCTGGGTCCGTCCCCTTATTGTGTTCTTTTGTGCTTCAATGTCCCGGCTTCTCTGGGACAGTTTTTCGCGGGTCCTGGCTTATCTGGGTCTCTTCACCTCTTTTCTCGAGATGCATGGTTTGGGTGATTTTGATCCACTGCTTGACAGCGTGGCCTTGATATCACTCATTGAATGCATCTCAAGAGCACTTGCTGCTGCTGCCTCCCGGCTCCTTTGGGAGCTTCTGTTCTGTTAGGATCCCGGCTTATCTGGGTCCCTCCCAATCCTTTGTTTGCTTCTGCTTTTCTGTCCTGGCTTCTCTGGGGCAGCCTTTGTTTTGTTAGGGACCCGGCTTCCCTGGGTCCCTCCCCCATATAGTGTGCTTTACTGTCCCGGCTTCTCTGGGACAGCATTTTGTTCTCTTAGGGTCCCGGCTTCTCTGGGTCCCTCCCCAACCCTTGTGTGCTTCTGCTTTTCTGTCCTGGCTTCTCTGGGACAGCCTTTGTTTTGTTAGGGACCCGGCTTCTCTGGGTCCCTCCCCCCTTATTGTGTGCTTTACTGTCCCGGTTTCTCTGGGACAGCATTTTGTTCTGTTAGGGTCCCGACTTCTCTGAGTCCCTCCCCAACCCTTGTGTGCTTCTGCTTTTCTGTCCTGGCTTCTCTGGGACAGCTTTTGTTTTTGTTAGTGTCCCGGCTTCTCTGTGTCCCTCCCCTTATTGTGTTCTTTTGTGCTTCAGTGTCCCGGCTTCTCTGGGACAGTTTTTCGCGTGTCCTGGCGTATCTGGGTTCCTTCCGCTTTTTTCTCGAGATGCATGGTTTGGGTGATTTTGATGCACCGCTTGACAGCTTGGCTTTGATATCACTCATTGAATGCATCTCAAGAGCACTTGCTGCTGCTGCCCCCGGCTCCTTTGGGAGCTTCTGTTCTGTTAGGATCCCGGCTTATCTGGTTCCCTCCCCATCCCTTGTGTGCTTCTGCTTTTCTGTCCTGGCTTCTCTGTGACAGCTTTTGTTTTTTAGGGTCTCGGCTTCTCTGGGTCCCTCCCCTTATTGTGTTCTTTTGTGCTTCAGTGTCCCGGCTTCTCTGAGACAGCTTTTTGGGGGTCCTGGCTAACTCTAGTACTGATTTTCCCTACAAACAATCCCACTGTTTTCTCATTTTTCTCACTGGGAAACCCATTATCTCCACTTTTTCTGACAAGAATCCTAAGGAGTCTCGAATTTTTCTAGCAAGATTCTTTTTGTGCCCCTTTTTCTTGCTGGGAATCCGAGGTTTCTCGAAATTCCTAGTGGGAAAAGTGAGAACTTGCATATACTTACCACCACCTACAATTCTTGGTAGGTTTCCCAATAGGATTCCTGATAGGATTTCTTCTGATCTTGGCAAGTCCCAAATAGGAACTTGGCAAGAAAAATGAGAATCGTAGCACCGGGTTAGCATCAAATTTTTGTAAGATATGTTGTAAATAACTGTGTTTGAGAGAATAAACCTTTTCATTTAAAAAAGAATTCTAGATTTAAGAACAGATTTGTGTAAAGATTGCGTCACAAATATGAAAAAACAATTAATAGAAAAGTGCAATTGAGCAAAAAATTTGAAAATTATTAATCTCACAAAATTTTTTAAATTTTTTGAAGGGATAATAACACCAGAAAAAGAAAGTGTTTTTTCTGACAAAAAAATTGCGAGAGAAACATTTTCAAGAGAGAAACAATTCTCAGAAAAACATTGATGACGGAAATCAAACGTAATTCTTCAGTTAGCATATTTTTGCTAGTATGATTGCTCTGCCTAACTTCAAACTTTGCTGTACAAATTTAAGACAGTGATTGTGTTTCTGTATTAAAGAAAAGACAGATTCACTTCATTTTAGCACCCATTTTTTCCCGAAACGTTCCGCCATTCATAATTCATATGTTGATGCTGTATATGTTACGCCTCGGTTTCAGTAGATTACCTCAAAGCTCAGAATAGCAGTTCCCAGGATGAAGTCCGCGACCCAAGACAGGTATTGGCCAGACCGACTTGGGTTGCGGACAGGGGGGTCCGGTGCGACCGTCCACAATGGTCTGGAAAAAATTTTGGTCGCGCCTTCCGTCTGGCCAATGGCAAATTTACTCTGTTCGGTCTGGCGAATACCCATATTTCGGTCTGTTCGGTCTGGCCAATACTCATATTTCGGTCTGGCCAATACCCAAATTTCGGTCTGTTCGGTCTGGCCAATACCCATATTTTGGTCTGTTCGGTCTGGCCAATACCCATATTTCTGTCTCTTCGGTCTGGCCAATACCCATATTTCGGTCTGTTTGGTCTGGCCAATACCTACTTTCAAGGCCTAGCGGTCCAGCCAAATAAGAGCCAAATTGTATAAATGGGTGCTGTATTGACTGTTTTTCAAAATAGCAGCCCATAAATGGTAAACGACATCTACTTCTAGATGATTAGAATACTCAATTACCCTTCTTTTGAAATTTGCATTTGTCTTTAAATCGACGGTTTTTTTTCAATAATTTCTTTTTAAAATCTCAAATTCATTTGTCATTCAAAAAAATGAAACGAATAAATTATAAATTTTATTGGATGCTTATACACGTTTAAATGAGTCTAATTAGCAGTTAGAAGTTAGCAGATAGCAGAAGTTAGAAGTTTAGCATCAATCATAGCAATCGGATCAGCAACTGGATCAAAATGAGGCCTAAATGCAATCAGTATTTTCCGGAACAAACTCTAAACTTGAACTTTTGGATTAAGTCAAGACAATTCGGATCTACGTTTGATAAAGTTCCGATTATTGTGATGTATTTCTTTGATCACTTTTAATCATTTTTTTCTATCACAATTGCGCAATGTTTGTTAAATCAAACATGATTCCTTTTGTTTTTGCCTACGAAATATCTGAAGAATTCTTTTGGTTAAACTTTCCGTAATTTTTGTCTGTATTTGTACTAAAATCGTCTTAAGGCGCAATTCACAACTTACCTTCATAACAGGGACATACCACGACAAACGGTAAAGAGGATACTCTTTGAGATTTTCTCTCTTTTTAAAATTTTTTGACGATCGAAGACCTTCTGAAAAAAATTGTTCATTGGTTTAGAGCAAAAACTTGGTACATATTTGTAATTTTTTAAAACAAAAATGTTATATTTTTGGAGAAACCGAAATCAGTTTTGTTGTTTTTGTGGATCTATAATTTTGATTGGATTATTGGGGTAAAAATAAAAACTCAAGTAGCCTCTGTTTACATTATACAGGTTAAAAAATTTTTTATGACTATGAATGCTACTAGGAATCATGTTGTTCTAGTATGATCATCAGGAACTTTGTATGATAGTCAAACCAGGCGGTTTGCGAGAACCATTAATAACATAATTTGAAGTGTGAATACCCAGGTTTTGGTCCAGACCCAAAATGAGCTATGATCAGACCCAATCGAGCGCACACCCCTGTGTTCCCAGACCATAATTACAGGGTCTGGAAAGCGGTTCGAGCGCACAATAGTCTGGACCATGGTCTGATTTTGGTCTGATCAGAGGTCAATGCCGTCTGGACGGTCTGATTATAGTCTTTATAGTCTGGACCATGGTCTGGGTTCGGTCTGATCAGAGGTCAATTCGGTCTGGAAGGTCTGATTTCGAGTGCATTATTTTTTCAATTTTTTTGTTTTTTTATTGAGGGATGTTGCCTCTGCCAAGAGGCAACAATAAAGCAGCGTTCCGATCAGAGGCTTGACTAAAGTCCGATGACTCTGATCAGAAACAAGGAGTCCAGCTGATAGCAAATGCTGGTCCCCTCAAGAGGAAATTTTGATTAACTAAAGACCACGACCTTTCTTGTGGAAAACTGTCTAAGTTCATCTTTTGAGTCAGAAAAATGTACTAGGGGCTATGGTAAATAAACTTTTTTCTCAACAGTTAGGCTTCGTTTTCATTAGCAATATTTTCAGAATCGGCTTTTCCTTAGATGATTTTAATACTGCAAACACCAGTTTTTATGAAATGAATATATTATAGCAAAATTAAGAGACTTGTTCATAATTAAAATCTTTCTCTGATCAGACTACTTTGAGCGCACTTGAGTCTGATCATAGTCTGATTAAGGTCTGGGCAATGGTCTGAAATTGAGCCTGGACCATGGTCTGAAGATGGTCTGATCATAGTCTGTTTATAGTCTGGACAATGGTCTGAATTTGGGTCTGATCATAAGTGCACTATCGTCTGGACAGTGGTCTGGGTTCTGTCTGATCAGAGGACATTTTGGTCTGGAAAGTCTGACCAGAGATCATTTTGATCTGGAAGGTCTGATCAGAAGTAACTTTGGTCTGGAAAGTCTGATCAGAGGTCATTTCAGTCTGCATAGTCTGATCATAGCTCAATTTGGGTCTGGACCTAAACCTGGGTACCGGTAACAATCTTAAAGGGGACAAATTATGTATATGGTGTTATAAGAAATGACAAACTTGTTTTTCTTGTTGTAAGAAAAAGAATTCATGATAAATTGAGAATATATGACAAAAAATCCTTAAGTGGCCATGAAATTTCCCAAAAGCATTGTTTTTTTATCAATTTAAGATCGCGCCTGCATGATGAAAACAACCCAATTCAAACAATCTTGAGCACAAATTGAACGAAAATTGAAAGCAAAAAAGTTGAAAACTATAAGTGTAGAACATTGAGAAATGAAATAATGAGGGCAGTTTAGCGAACCAAGGAATTGAACAAGCAGGCAATTGCGCCTCACAATTGTTTTTCAACACAATAAAAACAGAATTGAAAATGATTGTGTGGTCTTGCATGGGGGCATAGATGTATAAGGTCTTTCAGTATGGTTTCTAAAACACCGCACAAGAAGTATTTTTTCTTTAAATATTTATTTTTTTACGTGCAGCGCAATAAACATGTGAAATTAATAAATGTTTTGAGACTAACTATTTTTATGTATGGTCTTACTAATAGAGCGAAATAAACATACACTCTATATATGTCTTACGGATGGCTTTTAGGAGAAAATTTATGGTGGTTAATCCGGCAAGGCCTTACGGACTTCTCAAGGAAACATATGTGTATGAGGCAAGATGATAAAAAATTTTAACAAAGTTTTCACATCACTTTTTAACTTAAACTGGTGGTAGTGAATTTTTTCATCGTCTAATGTTCAATTTGAATACCATTTTTGACTTCTAGATGTCATGATCAGTGCAAACTGTAGTCACCATAGTTTCATTACACAGCCTTACCTAGGGACGAAAATTTGAGCAAGTAAAGTTGGCCTGTTTTTGCAATAAGTTTTGTCTCATTGTTACTCTGCACACACAGTGCTATGTGAAAGTTCTTTTGAAAGCTGTTGAAAGTTGAATTAATTGGAGCACCTGAAAGGTCCCATCGTTTAAAAAAAATCGTTTTTAGGAGACAAAATAAATGATTTGAAATCCGTGAAACTCATTTCCTAATTAATTTCAAAAAATGGCCGTTTTCATTTGATCACGAACATTGAATGTTTTTTCATGTAATTTGTAGTTACTCATTCTAATAACTGACATCAGAAAATTATAGTAGCTTACACACATCTTATTATCAGTACGCATCAAAATGAACGATTTTATTGAAATCATTTTAAATTAGCGCATTATATTCAACTTATTTAATTTTCACGACCCACGTTTTGAGATTACACTTGCAAGCGCGCATTGACAACAGTGACAGTAAAAAAAATTACTTCAAATTGAATTCGAAATAATAAATATTTGTCTTTGCTTTCTATGATATCTTTTTTTGAGCATGCCTATAAAAAGAGACTTTATTTCGTTGCTATTATTTAGGCCCATTGTCACTCAGAAAAATTTCTGAAGTATTAAGTGCTGATAATTGTGAAAATTGTTTATTTTATCTCTGAACAATTGGATACAAAAATTTAAGCATTTTTTGACACTATTTGTTTAGGGTTAACAGATCCATTTTTCTAGTTTTCTACGCTGGATTATACTGGAGTTAAGTTATAAAAAGTGGAGTTAAGTTAGAAAATGTGGTGATTTATTGTCCCTGTTAATGACAAAAATCCACAAAAAAAAACACTGACGTTACACAAGTATACATTTTCTAATGTGATGATGATAATTGGAGAAATTGGAGAATCAAAACTGATTCCTCAAATATTTTCCTTGGGTGTTGACTAAAATATAAACTGAAATTTGGTTAAATCGCTTTCGATGATTAAAGCTTACAGGAGCGTTGACGAGAGGGAGAAACTGCAGTAATAGAGGACAGGACAACGTTTAATTAAAATTTGTATATAAATATTTTGTCAATTTTTGTTGCAATCTGTACGTGGAGGTTAACTTCCCAGTCAAATGTTTTTGTTTCAATACAATGTTTATTTTTTTAACAAAAACATTTCGATCTTTAAAATAAACCACTAATTGTCCTAACTTATATCATTTTTGAACAGAGAAACTTCCGTTGATTGATGAATTTTATTCTACCTAAAATTTACAATGTCTCAACTATTTTGTATCTATTATGCCGTTTCTGATGAATATTTTACTGTCCAAACAGGCTTCAGTAATGATGCAATCAAGTTAATTCAAATTTAAAACCAGCGTAGACGATTCATGCAAGGTTTTTCAAATGAAATTAAAAATTTGAATTCTTAAATTAATCGTGGTTATGATATAGTCATCTTTTTCTCCGTTTTGTCATTTGAAAAATACGCGGTGCTTCTCTGTGGAATTGGTTTCAAAATTATTCAGCCATAAAAGACCAAGTGAACCACCAAGTGGCAGGTATTTGATTAAGGTCTCCAATTTTTACTGAAAAGTTTTTGTTTTTCAATGAGTATCTTGGATAAACAATCTTCCCAATAAGAAGTTTTTCTGAGCAGAATAAAATATGAAAATGTAATTATTTCCAAAAAATTCGAAGCGATCTTAAACGTTCGATTGATTTTGTTTTTTTTGTATCCGAAATTTCATAAAAAATATATTTCTGTCGGCGTCTAGTTGAATTTCATGGCATGCTCTCAAATCTGTTTTTTAAGTTATTTTGGAACTTGCCAGATCTTTTCATCATTTTTTCTCTGTAACTGATTAACGATTGAAACTGTAGTATTACAGAGCTGCTCTAAACGAACCAACGGATAACTAATCCCGCAAAACAAATCGATCGCACACATTTAATCGTTAATTACCACTACTCTTAGCGCCCGCCAAACAAATTAACGCGCGCTTAGGCTAACAATATGAGCATTTGAGCCTTTGCTGTTCTAATTTAAAAACGAGGCTCAGTTAAATATTACTACAATTAAATATGAGTAGGCGCCGCTAACACTGCTCAATTTCCCTGCTCTTTGACTGACGTTTGCAACTTAAGGGAACTACTAAAAGCAATGCGGCTGCATCTGAGGAGAAGCAATAATTTCCCCACAAACTTCAAGGATACAAGAACAGAAAGTGAAGAATTAAGGCGCCTACGCAAGGATGAAACAGGCTCCCACTTTATTAATATTGTTTAAAGGAAAAAGCAATAATAATTTCATGAGATGAGCAGAGTTATTTCTCTCGATTTCTAGAGCAGTAGGAAAATTAAGAAACCATTTTGCTATGAATGTGAACGTGGTTTTCCGCCCCCTATCGGCCCAATGCTTCGCCGATATTAATGAGAAAAAGAAGCAGGATGAGATTAATAGTGTTCTGAGCTAGACCGCAGAAAACGGTCCTTTTTTTCATTTTCAGTAAACTTTAAACAAAATATCTTCGGAAATTTATACTGCTTAAACAGTAAATAACCATCTAATAACTGACAAAATAAACAACTCTTTAACATATTATTTTTTAAAGTTTTTTCGACTAATTTATCAAGAAATCAGCGCGCATCAGGAAATCTGAAAATGATCACCACCCAGCCCATCTCGATAATACTACTACTCAACTGTTAATTAGTAAGCCTGTAATTTTATATTTACTCTCTTATAAATTAAACACTATCACCCCCCCATCTTTAAATTGAGACTTACAGCACAAACAGGTCTTAGGCATATATCTTTGCCTTCGATTTGATATACCTTTCATCAAGTTAGCCCGGCATACATAAAAAATCCTTTATTGTGCGATCTGTAGACGCCCGCTCTAATTTGATAAAAATGTATTTGATGCTTGATTTTCTGTCAACTGGCATTAACTTGAAAAGAAGTAAAATTTTACCCCGTGTAATTTTTAAAATGAATTAAGAGTTGCTCAAGTTTAATTCTACTATTTTTCAACAAATCTCTGTTTGTATTTCCGTGATGCGGAAAACTAGATCAGCATTTAGAATTTTTTTATTCTCAAAATAGTTGAGTGAATCAATTTTTCGCCTACTTTTTGCTTCTTATTTGATACCTGGCTGTTACGAGTCCAAATGCAGAAGCATACAACACCAGAATTTCGGAAAAACATTTTTTTTAAATTTTAATTTTTCAAGTTTTGAAAAAGCAATTTAAATAGAAATGTTCTGATCAAATCTTTTTTTCATAACCCATTTGACCAAGTTGCTTTTAAGTCATTCGCTTGTTTTCAGTGACTATTCTGATGTTACTGTTGAAACGATTTTTCATTCTGCAATTTCCAGCCGACCGGTTTTTCCTTAGCTCTAAATTGTGTCTCAAGCGGCAGCAATTACAAAGATGGGAATATAAACTAAACTGCCAAGACGATAAATATTTCTTTGTGATCATAATTGAATTTTTCTGAAGAAAGGAAGCTGCAATTTAGCTGTAACATTGTGATCAAAAAAAGAAAACAAATAGCTATCAACATACGAATTGAAGAGAAAACTGTGTGAACGTTTTTACAGAGTGGTCTGAGATTGGAAGTAAAAAATAACGATTTTATGGTTTTCTTGGAAATTGTTTGCTGTTGAAAAATTTGATAAAATGTTTCGTCGCTTACTCACAGTCATGATAACCAAGTTAATTGTCAATTCAAAATTCTGCCCGGAATACAGGTGAAAATTATACCTTTGTCATACCCTTGTTATTGTACACAAAAACATTCAATGATAGTAAAATTTTTATCAGGCTATACAACCCATATGGAGTCGTACAATTCATCACAATTTATCTCTGTATTTGAAGATTTTTTTTTCAAACGCATGGTAAATTTGGCGTTATGGCAGCTATTAGTGACTTCCTTGGGGGAATAAAAATACATGTTTGGAGATTTCAATTTACAGCTGATATAATCTCATGACTTTGAAGAAAAAGTTTTTTCAGCTTTGAATCTTTTTTTTTGTATTTTTGTTACTCAATACTAATAAATAAAAGTCAGATACTATTTTGACACTTTTTTGTCATCAAAGGAAGGCCTAATTGACTAAAGCTAGAATTAATGGCTTAAAGGCTTCGATGCTGGTTTTTTGCAAAAAAAGCAATTTTTAAATTTTTGTCTGTGTATGAGTTTCTTTTTAAAACGTATAACATTTTTTGATTAATGACAGTTCAAAATGTCTCAAAGGCTTCCGTTGGAGGGAGCTCAGGAACCTTTTTAATGAAAGGATAGCTGATGTTTTCATGTTTTGGAAAAATATTGTATTTAAAAATTTTAAAAATTTCTTAACTTTGCGTGTTCTGTTCTGTTTGTCTTTCTTCGTTAATTACCTTTTCTCGTTAGTTATAGGATAACATTATTGGCGTCAGAAAAAAACGCAGTTGAACATATCTAAAGATTTCAGCGGATTGACTATGGTTATAACGGGTTTGAATCTTTTTTTCCAAAAATTTTGATATTTGGCTGTACTTGACGTGATTTTTTGCCCTATGACAATTTCCGATACATTAGAGGTCACAGGGGCTTACTTTGAAGAAATAATTGACCTGTTTAATAATTTTTGAATTAACGCTGATCGTTTTAATAACTTCGAAAACAATTCTTTTTTAAAGTACTTGATAACTCTGCTTCTTCCGTTGTTTTGTATCTCTTTGTTGTTAGTCTCATTATTTAAAGGTCAAATATCACGTTGCAGACATGAGAGGAATGCAAAAATTAAAATAACTTGTGATTTAAATGAATTTATTATAATTTCAGTGGCTTGTATTTGTCTATTTGATGCTCTTATTGCAAACATGGGCACATTCTGATCAAAAAAGGTCACAATGGTTTCCTTTAGGCGGACAAACAACCCTAATTGTTTACTTCAATTGATAGCTAATCATTTTCACGAACCTTAAATTAATTGCTTTCAAAAAATACAAAAGCTGTTTTCAACTTTGCTCTTTTCCTGTCTATTAGTCTCATTAATGGTTGGTAACATATTTCTTTATTGCCGTTTATATAACGAGCAAACAAACATTTCTTTTTTAGGGACTAGATTACGGTTTTATCGGCATCGACCCTTGCAAAATTGATTTGAGTTTATGTTTTTTTCTGTACTTGTTGTTTTTTGTAGTCGTATGAATAAATTTTAATAACGACAGTCTCCAAATTCTTATCTTGTATTACAATGTATTTAATCATTTCAATTTATATCTGAGTGTTTTCATTACTTTGGGACCAATTGCTTTGAAAGTTTATAATCTAAAATTTTATGTTAGCCACTTTTGTTGTTTTTTTGTCTACTTGTTCCCGAGTCTCACTAGGGACTGATTCCAAATCTTTCCTGGTGAAAAACAATGAAATGTTTTTTTTTGTTTTGTTTAAGTTCTATCTGCCACTATTTAGCTGTTATCGGGTTTTTCTACAAGTAGATATCGAGTTTTGGATGTTACTAAGGTTTGTTTTTCCTATTTTATTTTGTTGTTCGTCTTGTCTCTTATTCTTTGTAATGGAAAATCTCCTGGGCCCTCTATAGTGACACTTTTTAGTCCATTGAAGATTTAAGTTGGACGCATTTTTTTATTCAAACACCAGTTGTTTTCGATTTTTTAAGAGTTTTCTATCGATTCCTCATTTGGTACACAATTAAAACGAAAACGTGGATGATCGGGGACGGAACAGTATGTGCTAACGCGCATTACCGAGCCTCCTTGTTTGTTCATACATTCTAATAAAAAACAATTGGCCGGGGCGGAAAAAATTATCGAGGGTTATCGGATATTTCAGTGTTTCAGCTCTCAACTGCCTTTGTCAGATTTCAACTGGCTAGGTTAAAGTCTTCAGTAAAATTATAATCATCGATGAGAATTTAAG
Source organism: Convolutriloba macropyga (assembly GCF_964194025.1). Taxonomy (NCBI): domain Eukaryota; kingdom Metazoa; phylum Xenacoelomorpha; order Acoela; family Convolutidae; genus Convolutriloba; species Convolutriloba macropyga. Next base: position 66,825,387 of record NC_134474.1, on the reverse strand, counting down.
CCGCCTCTTCAGAAACAACAACTGAATCGCGAACAAAACTATAAACTAAAGGGTCGGATTCTTCAAATCCTGCTCCCTTCCCCTGTCAAACTCCAACGATTATCTTGTCAGATTCTTGCTTATAACAATTAACTTGCAAGATACACTCAAGATCCGGACGCTTATTTTGTAAGATTCTTGCAAGGTAACCGTCTTTAAATTTTGAAGAAAAGAACATTTCTGGCGCTTCTTGCAAGATGATTATCTTGCAACGGTCTTACAAGATGTACGGTTGTTTTGCAAGAGCTTGGAAGATGATGCGTAATCTTGCAAGATTTTGCAAACTAAGCTGTCCGATTTTGACAGGGATCTTAGCTGAATTAATTTGCTTCATTTTCAACATAAACTGAATAAATTGAACCTTTTATTCATTTTGCGTGATAAATAAATTGAAGTTTTACCAGATATTTGAAATCATGTAAATTTTACATAACCATCACCAAAAAGTCGATGAAAGTTTTAGCCGCATCAAGTTTAATTATCCCTTAATATTGTGGTTCTCCGGCTACTTCTCTGATCCAATCAATATAGTCATACACGTCAGTGTAAACACCTGGATTGTGTTTTTTGGCACACCCGGAACCCCACGATACCACCCCGATCAACTCAAAGGCACCCTCGGAGTTCTGCATTGCCAGGGGTCCGCCAGAATCACCCTGGCAAGCGTCGATCATTCCTTCGGCGTATCCAGCACAGACCATATGTTCATTCACAGCCACCGAGTACCAGTCCCTTTGTCTGCAGGTCTCCCGGGGAATCACTGGAACGTGGGCGAAGTTGAGTTTGTTATCATCGCTGGTTCCGTAGGTGTAACCCCAGCCCATGGTGATTGTGTCCTCACCCCCTGTGACCTCTACGGAGGGCATGCAAATAGGCTGGATCCTATCGTGGAAGGGTACGGCTTTGGTCAGTTTTATGACTGCGATGTCATTGGTGTACCAATGCGGGTCGTATCTCGGATGTCTGGTGATGCTCTTGACGTATCTCAGTTCCTGGTCTTTTTCATAATTGTATCCCATTTTCTGGTGGAAGTCAGCGAAGAACAGTTTGAGGTCGTTCACGTTCTGTCCATTCCAGAAACAGTGGGCGGCTGAGATGACAGTGTACTTATCGTAGACTGCGCCTCCACACCAATGCTGCCAGCCAATTTTGATGTTGACCATAAAAGGAAAGGACCCTCGAGTCGGACTGTAGGACCCATTTATGATTCTGCTGCTGTCGTAGAGGGGTGCTTGTCCACACTTAACCGCTCTGGGTATAGGTCTGGATACACTGTCCGATTTCTCGGATGAAGACTCCGACAAGGGTTCTGGGACTCGGGCAAGAGCTGAGAAAGCTAGCAAAGCGAGAAAAGTAATTTTTGCAATCATTTTAAGCTCAAATTTGTCTTTTTTTAGACAATTGTCAAAACTGAAAACTTAAGAACTTTTTCAGCGATGAATTTAAGTCAGAATGATGAAACCAGCTAGAAGGTTGAACCTTTTATACTATCACAATCAATGAAACAACATCTGTACTAAAAATGATTATTGATAAATTGTGTCACTTTAATAGCTGTGTTTGATTAAATAGTTCCTGAAACTGGCAAGCAGGTTGCAAAAAAGTCAATTGACGTAAAATCATTTGTATATTAACCTTGAATCGACACAATTTTATCAATGGCAAGACGTCGGAGAGTAGTAAGACCAAATTCACGCTTTGTCACGGGGGGGGGGACGTCCCCCCCCCCCCCCCCCCGTGACAATCCGTGTACACGCTTTGTAACGGGTGGGGACGTCCCCACCCGTGACGATCCGTGAGGTACATTTTTGAGGTCGAAAAATTTTGTCTCTCAATTTTGCCAGAGGGACAAAAACTTGTAAAAATTTTCTCGATTTGTGCCGGGGACAAAAACTTGTAAAATTTTCTCAAATTTTCGGGGGACAAAAACTTGTAAAATTTTCGTCAATTTTGTGCGGTGAGAAAAACTTGTGAAATTTTTGGCAAATTTGTTTGGTGGGCAAAATATTACGACATTTCCAGCTATTTTGTGCGGGGGATAAAAACTTGTTAAAATTTCAAAGTTTTGTGGAATTAATGAAAAACTTTTAAAAATTTTGCAATTTCAGGGGTCCCATAAAGTTGATTTTTTTCAATTTAAAAATTCTTGAACCTTTTTTTAGTCGAAAAGACTATGTCTTGGGTTTTTGAAAAACATATAGCTGACTTACTTTTTCTTTATTTCAATCTCTTGATAAGTTTTATGTAATTTAACAAGATATAAGTAAAATTGAGTCAAATTTTGGTGTTCTTGATCCAACATCTGTTTTAATTTGGTAGTTTTATTGACCATATGTTATTCCAGATTAGGGAGTGTGGACAGATTGGAAAACCAATAAAACTTAAGTGCCAGGGCTCCAAATTGAGAATTATTGTGTCTGGTATGAAATTTGTGTCTTGGGGAAAACTCTAAAAAGTGACAAAATTTTAACGGGAAAAACTGATGTCCGACTGAACTTTACAGCGTAACTTAGGCAAAATGATAGAATGAGCAGTCTATTTCCCTTATATACTTAAGAAAACTAACTTCTCTTTTTTTGTGAAGGAAATTCTCTTTTTTTTTTTTTACTTTACTTTAATAAACAGTTTTCCTGTTCTGTTTCTGTTCTCCTGATGGTTTCATAGCACTAACAATAACTAGAGCTGTATGTTTATAATGTTCATCTAGTTTCATCCAATCTGGACTTGTTTTGTCGAGCTCTGATTTGTTGAAGGCTGACTGAAGATTAATTTTAAACTTGTGCATATGACAAAATATGCTTTTGTTTTTTTTTTGTTTCGCAAGTTTTGGTTGCGGCGTTTTTGATGGGTTGGCCGAGTTTTAGGTATTATTATGTCTACTACATGCGCCAACATGTGTTTTTCATTTCCATAAGCATTTCACTGTGGTTGTATCGGCTTCTCTGATTGGTCAGTCGAGTTTAAGCTTTAATACCGTTTTGCACATGTTTGAACACGTGTTGTTTTATTATCACAGACAAGGTGTGGTCTGTTTTTATTACCATAAACAATTTAGTGTGGTCGTCTCCGACTCTCTGATTGGTCAGTCGAGTTTAAGCTTTATTACCGTCTTGCACATGTTTGAACACGTGTTGTTTTATTATCAAAGACAAGGTGTGGTCACAAGTTTGAGTTTGTGTTTAAAAAGAAAGTAGTATGTCGTCGTCTCAAGATTACTTTGATTTTTATCACGATATAGCGCGTTCTGAAAAACGATATGTTGTTGCCTGTGTGAAAACATATGATAACACTGGAACTTATATATCGCTGAAACTTTTCAAAAAGGAAAACGGAGAGAACGAATTTCGTTTCAACCAAAAACTCACCCTCTCTATGCAGGAATTGGAGCAAGTAGGAGAAAATATTGATGCTATCAGAAGAATAGCTCTCTCCAAGTTTGCGAACGAGCAGAGCAGTTCCGGCAAAAGGAAATTACAGCCAGGTTTCAATTTAGAAACGAATGGTCAAAGTCGTAGCTGCAGATTCAAAAAATCAAAAAAAGCCTCAGAGAGTGATAAAGAGAATTAAATAGCAAAAGAAAATGGTTGAAGCAATGTTTGAACGTACGCCTGAATATTTTCGACAATTCCAAAAACTTTTTCGATATTTTATTTGCAATACTGAGCCTCAATTTGATTCTAATCTTACAAAAAACTTCGCATACAGCCAGCATAAAAATGGAGATCATTGCAAAATACAACAATTTCATTACCATGTCATTGCTGCTTTTGATCAATTACCGCAGTCCTTCAAGGATACATCTTCTAAACCATATACAATACCATGTCTCTTCACTTGTTTTCAACTGCTCATTCGGGGATCTTCTCACATAGTGCATTATGGCGAAGTGATGGAAAAACTTCAAGAGGCAGTCAGTTATAACAACCAGCATAATCTCACTGTTTCAATTTCCAAGAAAAAATTACCAAATGTCAACATGATAATGACACAGAATGTTCAAACACAAACTGACTTTTTGCCTACTTGTACGATTGAAAGATTTTATAGTATTTATAATGGTGGTATGTACGGGGAGCTTTCAAAAATACTTGATATATTAAATAGTGGCTATGGTTGTTTGCATGTTGATAATAGTTTGATTTTGATAAATTTTAATATGGAATCGAAATCTTTTAATTAACAATTGTCTTGTTCTCTTGTCTTTGAAGAAAGAATTGAGCAAAAAAAAAAATTTAATTTAAAACATATTAGAGCATATGATTAGCAAAGCGTAGCAAGTCAATATCGTTCATATTCAACATCAAAGGATATTCGTAACCAAACATCACATGCGCAATATAAATGCAAAAAAGTCCACAGAGTTTTGAGTTTTGATTTTGAACTGGTTTAAGTTTGAGTACTTGAGTTACTTCATTGTAAAACTGTATTAGACGGGAATACAGTATTTGGTAGTTTTGTATCGGGAGTCCAAGTGGGTCAGCCAAATAAACTTTGTTTTCGTGAAACCAAATAACCATCCAATGACTTCCTTCATATTGCGCTGGTGAAGCATTAACTACAACAAATCCTTTTCTTGTTAGCTTTGGAAAATTGTCCGCTGCAAAAACTCCATAAAAATAATATTTCAAATGAATACATTTTCCCAACAAATAGCGTATTTCATCACTATCCATCGGTGGGGTAGGTGATAATTGAGTTTTTTGTCACCTTTCGTTCCGAATTAACATAAAACGTTGAGCTTCTTTCGCCCAGAAATAAAATTTCTACGTTGGCTGCCAATGCTCCGTCAAATGTAAGTTGAACAGAAATTGAGCAATTTGTAAGTTCTGGATGAATGAAATCATGAGAGGCCTCTTGCGTTGAAGTTAAATCAAAAGCTAGAATAAAGTGATCGGGATAATTGTCCAGAGTTATGCCATGCCCACCTATGTCAAGAAAATCCAAGGCTTCCAGAGTATTGAAGTAAATGCGGTGGTTAAAAGTTGTTGAGACAGGAGTTCCAACAATAGGTTGACCATTTCTATAGACAACAATCTGGCTCAAATTAAATTTCTGGTAGTGAAAAGGATTAGTGCGATTAGTTCCGAGGTATGCTTGATTTGTTGCCATTGCAATTATCATACGTCGTACAGGTTCTTTCGAGAAAATATCCTCATGGCTCCAACTTCTTATTCCAGTTGTAGCTAAAAAAGTTCGTGGTAATACTTCTGTATAGCGATACACGGCAGGCGTTTTTAGTAGAGTTTTCTCAATTGCAGTCAAAACATGATCCGCTACTGTCATTTTTCTAACGTAGAGATTAGCTTCAATTATTTTAACTTTGTAATGTTTGTTTGACTCTGAAATTACAGCAAAATCATTTGTAGACCTTCTAAATGAAATTCGCAGAGTAACACCACTAAGTAGGTGTTTATCACAAGTTAAAATATCACTCGCCGGCTTTCCAATAAAATAGTTTTCCTGGGAATTAGCAACAAGAGCTTTTCTGGCCGCTACGTCGTCCGCGCGACCATCGGTGCCATCAATTTTAGCTGGCTCATCCTCGTAATAATATCCCTGACAAACTAGCCATGTGTTTTTTGCAGTTTTTCCTGAAGAAAATTCCGTTTCAATGAATGCCTTGTGCGCATAGTTTCCGTTCGTGTTGGAAATTTTAACACCGTTAGCAGATACAGTGCATTCTGAAAATAAAGAATGTAATGCGTTATTGCTTAAGTATGGCGCGTCTGTATTTGTTGCATCAGTTCCTGTCCTCAAATCGCCGTCATTGTTCCGGGAGATTTTGCATTTTATTTCAAGGAGAAGTTTTTGTAAATCTATGAAATTGTTCCTGTCACCCAAAACTTCAAACTCAAGCATTGGACCATCCGGGGAATATGATGGCCCGACTTTTTGAGTAAAAGCATTGTCAAAAGTAATAAGCAGAGGCTGTTTTTCAAACAAATCAAGTGTGGTGTGTGTTGCCTCTGCGGGCAGTAAATTAGTAATCATTTTGAACTTTAGAAAAGAAATTTGACCGACTTCTCGTCAAAGGCTTTTTCTTACGAATGCGTTGTTTTGGCTTTTCACCGTTGGGTTTTAATTTACGCATTCTTCCTGTTTTTGATCCACCCACTTGTTTTCTTACAGTTTTTTGCACAGTCGACTTTATTGCTTGTTTTGGAGACTTTTTCTTCGTAACCACATCTACCAGCTCAGGAGCTGCTTGAACAATTAATTCACGTCCAATCTTTTTGGCTACAGGCCAAAGAAACTTTCTTGCTATCGGTAATGCGGCTCTACCAATACCTGCTGCTAAAGCTCCAAAACCACTTCCTCGTTGGCGATAGTGTCCTGAAAAGTATGGTGACACCGATTGCTGTTGATAGTAGGCTTCCATTTAGTCGAATTTTTTAAAATTTAATGTCAAAATAACTTTTCCTGTTCCAGCGAATGGAACTAATTGTCCGGTTTCTGTCCGCAATTGAATTTCAATTGACTGAAAGTTTTTTGATAATAACTTTTTGTATTCCAAATTGCTGAAAACAATTCTGTGTGTTGGCTCTATTTCGCAGGGGCTACCGTTTTTCAGGCGTTGTTTTGAATCAATGACTCGAATAAGAGGAGCTTTAGTATCACCGACGTATTGATACTCAATTATGTTAACGTAAATAAAAATCAGTTGCTTCCCTGCAGACAAATCAAAAGGATAATCACCAGCAAAAGTTTTTTCTTCGTCATCTGTCATGGTCAGATTTTCAAAAGTTTCCAACATCTTGTATCCAATATGATAACCAGACCCATCATGGATGCCGTTGAAACCTAGTATACTCGGAATTTCGTTATCCGGAAAAGTAATTCCTTCGTTTTTACCAAAAAATAGGAATAAAACTCCATTGATTTTGTTATATTGATAGTCAAAATGAGGCAATCCAGTAGCTGTTTTCAAGGATCTCAAAAAGATGGTCACGGTTTTCATAGGAACCAATTCCAATGATAGCTCGTTCTCCTCCGTATGGTCTGGAGACAGCATCAAATGGAATACTTTTCTCATAAAACTTAAGGCCTTCAGAAGAAAATATCTTCAAAATCACTTTTGTTCACTTGATTTATTTTTGCCGGGAAGATAATTTCACTTAGTGCAACTCGCCAATCCCCCTCCAAATTAATTTCTTCATTGAAATAATTTTTGAATGAGGACAACGTGTTTTGAGGAAAAATATTCATAGATGCTGATGAAACTAAGTGAACCGTGAATTCATTCATGTTTTGTTATTTCACTACTATTGTCTCTAACTTTGACCAACTCTAACTCATAGAATTTTCCTTTGAGTGGCTCTTGGGATGCGTCAATGAGACTATAAGTAGGGGGATTGGTTGTAGGTATATCGTAAATTTCGAAAACTTCGTTGGTAAATGTTTGCTTGTATCCTTTTCTAAAAGGAAGATCCACTTTCGATATTCGCACAAAGTCCCCAACGTAAAATTTTGGTCGGCGAACTAGTTTTGCTGACGTATTAAAAATTAATGATGTCAAGTAAGGAACGTCTTTCTTTGTCACTTTATTGGGCGCCAATTTCGTTACTCTGTTGACTCTAGAGTTAATGGTTTGTACAAAGCTCTGCAATTGATTAATATACGAGTATGTCCATTTGTCCTCTAAATACTTGTATATCAAACTCTTGAGCGATCGTATATTTCTTTCCGCAAATGCAGATTTTTTCTCGCTGAAAGTTTTATAAACTTCAATATCTTTTTTCTGACAAAGATCGCTGAAGGAGCCCTTAAATTCTGTACCAGCATCTACCCACACTTTTTTAGGTTGCTTGTTCTTTATCATTTTCTTAAACGCATCTGCTGTTGTTGTGGCGTATTTTGATTTTAAGGGTTCGACTCGTAAATAACGTGAAAGACAGTCCACCGCAACCAACAAATACTTTACATCTTTGTTCTCTTTTGCTAATTTATCCACATAAGCCAAGTCTAGGGACCAAATCTCGTTTATATCGTATGCAATAACTTTCAGTGTTGGAAATCTTTTTCTATATTTCTTATGCTTTGTGTGGGCATTTTTACCCTCTAGAAACAATTTCACTTTACTTGGTTTCAATTTTGTGCTTTTTTGTAGATTTTTTACGCTTCCGTATGCTGCGGGACCTTTCGTATACTTTAATTCAAGCAATTTTTTCTCATTCGTCAAAAGATTCCCAGTTTTTCTCCTCTTGCTGAGTTCTGTCTTCCTTTGAGGTTTCGAAACCACTTCCGGCGTCTGAGGATTCCTCTGTAAGTAATTGACTGGTTTCTTCGTGCTTGGTTCTTTTTGTCGCAAAAGTTTTATTTTTCTTTTTTTGTTTGGTAACTCTTTGAGTTCTTTTCCGGATCGCAGTTTTAGCATTAGAGTTGATCACCAAGTCTTCTTTTATGTTTAAGGCCTCTAGAATTTTGAAATAATCTGGATTACTTAATTTTTTAGTTGGTTGCTGCAAATCATAGAGAAAAATAGGTACATTTATTCCTGTCGCTGTTCCGTCAACAATGAAATTTTCATTTTCGTCTATAATAACGTTTTTTGATTCGTTTATGAGGTTAACTATTTTTTCCGTCCTGGTAAATTTTGGTGGCGCTAGCATGTTGAGAGTTTGAAGAATTTTGTCTGCATGTACTTTTGACAACTCTGTGGGATCAGTGGTTTCCCTCGTATCAAAAGTTTCTTGGTTCTCTTTGTCAGTGTTTTCATTTGGTCGCATACGGTTCAAAAACGAAAATTGAGCACCTCTATGCTCAACTCTGGGATCATTTAGAATTTGTGAGGAATATGGTTGCTCCTTCATAAACTGATTTTTGGGAATCAAAATAAATTCTTCAGCAGTTGACATTGCTTAACTCAAATGGATGAAACAAAATTTAATAATGAGCTGAATTAGTTCGAAACCGGTTTTTGTTAGTAAAAGTGCTCGTCGTTTATCCGTCGATGAATTTTTCTTGAGAACGCCTTCAAATATGTGTCTGTAATTTTCTAAGTCTCTTACTGTCACTCTAACATGGCCCAGTAAAACATTGTGAAGACATTCACATAAAACCAGTATAACATCACTATCACAACTACGCAAGTATTTCCTTAACTGGTTTGGCTGCAAATGTACCATTTGCTTCAGTATAGATAATTTTTTCTCTTTCATTGTGTAGTGGAGTTGTTTCTGCTTTATCAGATGGAAGATAAAAAACTGTAGGACCTGGCTCAGTAATATTTGCACAATATCGTAAACAATCAGAAGTTTTTGGATCAAGATCGATAAGCAAATGCCCAAAGGGTTCTTTCGTTGCCAAGTGATAGCAGTGTTTTAAAAATTTAACAAGGTTCAACTGTTTGCCTAAAAATTCAACTTGTTGAATGTCGCGAGCTGATTTGAACAAAATGATGTGTGTCGTGTTCAAGTCTATTGTACGAGACCACTTGCTCTGTTGATAAAGGTTGTGCTTTATATAGATAACATTAATATTTTTGTGACGCCCTGCAGTGGCCAATTTAACAAATTCTTTGTCATTATAAATTTCTTCGCACGAGTCGTCTATTATCAGAAGACAGTTTGCAAGGCTATTCAAAAATTCTAAATTGACGTATTTTTTAAACGTAACACCAAGTTTTTTCTCCATTTTGATGTATATTTGTTGCATTTCTCTGTATAAGAAAATAATGTTGCTAAATTTTGGGAAAAATGTGTTTCCACTCAGCATTTTGAAAATTAACTCTGTTTTGCCACAACCTGAAGGCCCTACAACGGCCATGAAGACCCTATCTTGTGTAGATATAATTTTATTCATAGTCTTGGATTCGGTAATATGTAACCAACTAAACTAGACAATATTGATATCCAAACTGAAGTTTCTTCACAATTTGGTTTTAAAATGGTTAATTTAACAATACAAAGTGATATCAGCACTAAAATAACAAACATTTGCACAAAAAATACAACTTCTGACCGTGGCAACGTTGTTTGATTGCAAAATTTCCATGATGATTTGCTGCTGCTTTCTTTTTCAAAAAAACTTTCTTCTACAACAGCGTCAACTTGATCAACTGTTACTCCCTCCATCTCAAGACAAAATAATTTTTTTTAAAAATGTATTGAGAAAAAGATCACTCTACATAAAACAATTCATAGCAATTGAACTCAGATAGAAAGTCTTTCATATGAACCATAAAGCACTCAGAAAGTCTCTCAGTTTTGTCATAATGAACAATTTTGTGCACCCTTTCTTCCTTCACCAAGTGTTGAATCTCTTTTGGTAGTAAAGGATCGTTCAATTTCTTCACCAACCGGGTGCTTCGACATCAGTAAGAGTCTCGGAGGACAGACTCTGGGTTGAGTTTTTGACATTCTGCTTTCTCCACTGAAGAAAAGGTTCAATATAATATACTAAATGAGTAAATGAGCGAATTTCGTCCTCAGTCAGCAACAATTTAACTTTTCTCTGTAAAAACTGGTTTCCGGTTTTTATGGTTTCGTCTTTGGAAATTGAAAGACTCAGATTCCCGTCCCCCGTAATCAAGGCGCAAATTGTTGAACTCGGTGACAAGGGTGCTTCCACTTTCGTCAACTCCTCTCTCATTTGTTAACCAATTGAAATAGAATATGGCCTTTTCTTTTGCACAATGTTTGTTGAAAAGACTTTTGCCCTTTGAATGATTTTGACAGTTTTGTGTAAAGTAGTTCACAGATATCGAAGGACACGCAAGTGAATTCAGATCAATGATAGAGCACTCAAGCAAATCTGACAACAATTTTACTTTTTCTTCTCCCTTAGCGTAGAAAATTGCACCCGGATTCCTCAAACGAACGCTTTGAATTATTTGTGTAAGATAAATATAAGGATAGTTTCCTGTGTTCCACTCAATGCCGTGCAAATTTCTAGTCAACCAACTGAAAGACTGCTTTTGTTGAGTTGTTAACTCACTATAACTTGTTGGAGGTAAAAATGATACGCAGTCAAGATAGTCCTCAGTGCAAACACCAAGTTCTTTAACAATAAATTTTTCTTTTCTGTGACGAAACCCTTCAACGTCTAACACAACTGTTTTGCTGCTCAGCATTCCAATAAATGAAAAATTGACGGATGAAAGACCTTTATATATAAGCAAAACAATATTCCCGACAAATGACCGCTAAAACAGTTGCTGCTTTTCCACGGAAGTATATAAGAGTAACCAGGTCCTTGGTTATATATTTCGTATATGAAACCACCTGCGTCGTGTAAAATAGCGTGCAAACGTAAAATTTTTGATACTTTTAAATACTTGTCGATAGATGAATTGTCAATGCCAATTAGACCTCCATATGGACGCAACTTTAGAGCAATATCATGATCAAAGCAGTCCAACTCACTAAAGTATTCACTTGCTGCCAGGAAATAGTTTAATCTTACTGATTTTTCAGGATAACGTGTGGAAATGGATAAGTATTTCTCGTGAATGTTTTCCAAACAGTTTCTACAAACAACTGGTTGATCAAAACGCATGCCAAGTCTTTTTTCACTTACCAAACTGCAACCCTACAAAATTTTTAATGCTTTTCTCTGAAGAGTCTAAACCATTTATTATTAACAATCTATAAACAACGAGTGAATAAGATTTTGTCATTCTAATAATAGCTACAGACTAACTTATTCAGTTTTGAATTTTATCATTTTAACCACTAAGAACCAATAACCGCAATGCTAACTGCATGTTGTTTTTGTTCATGAATTCTCCCATTGGTTATGATAAGACATAGAACAACGCATTTGTATACTGTCTGTAGTCACTCTCCTTTAGCCTTACAAGACATAAGGTTAAGTTTCAAAATTTGCTCTTTTCTGATTGGCTAAGATAAAAACCAAGTGTGTCCAACTATTATGCTCAACGTGACAAGTATAATTTTGAGCTATTCTTAGAACCAACAAGCCTTAACATGTAGGAAAAACAATCCAACACAAATAATCATTCTCTTTCAATTCTTGGATACTGTTTGGTTGCTCTCAAAATCCAAATCTTTGCTCTACAATCAACTTAAATTGTTTGCAAAATCTTTTCACAGTCTTTCCTCATTTCTTTTTCTCTTTCTTTACTATTGTTAACAATCTGGTTATTCTCAAAACGTGACTTCAAAAGACTATTATAGCGCAGTTGATATAGCCTGATACTCAATTCGTAACTTTTAGAACAAATTGTTTTATCTTTTGATTATATAGGAAAGCTGACCAAAAATTTTCACGAGCTGATAAACTACAACAATTTATTAACCGTAAAACTGTCTTCAAAGTTTTAAAATGTCTCCGGTGGCAATTTTTCTGAAAGAAGAGACCAATCCCGATTTGAGAACAATAGCATATGAAACTTACAAAAAAGAGAAAGTCGTTATTGTTAAACAAGAGTTGCGGGACAAAGAGTGGATTACAATTAACCACATGGCGCTACCAATTGTGGTTTTTGACTATATTCAATCATTCAGATTTGAAAAGGCGCTGATGAAAGGAGCACAGTACACGATCGATCATGTTACCGGCTACGTAAGAGAATTTGTGTTCAATCCAGAGACGATAGATGAAAATGTTAGGAAAATTCTTTATGACTATGATATCAAAGAGATTCCTTTATACGAAAATCAGGAGGGCTACTGGAGGGACCTAGAAATTATCGATAGTTTTTGGCGGATTCCAACAAGCCCCGAAAGTCCAGACAATACAACTCGGTCAAATTCTCCACTACCAGACTCAACGCCAACTCCCTCAACTCCCGAGGTCGCGGAGGTTTCCATAATTGCCAGCAGCAGTCTTGAGACGCCACCAGTGAGCCTTTGCTTTGCTCCAAAGAAACGAAAACTCGATATCAACTTCTAAAACTCAATTAAAGACATTGTTTCTTTTGTTTCTCAGATCTTCTAGTGTGAAATTTATTTTGTTAGTATCGTTTGTTCCGTGTTATTTAGCCTAACATTTGAAATTGAATTTTTTGTTTTCACTGCACTTTTAATTTAACACAGAAAACAGAATACACATTCTATTGAACATGCGATATCGTGATAAAAATCAAAGTAATCTTGAGACGACGACATACTACTTTCTTTTTAAACACAAACTCAAACTTGTGACCACACCTTGTCTTTGATAATAAAACAACACGTGTTCAAACATGTGCAAGACGGTAATAAAGCTTAAACTCGACTGACCAATCAGAGAGTCGGAGACGACCACACTAAATTGTTTATGGTAATAAAAACAGACCACACCTTGTCTGTGATAATAAAACAACACGTGTTCAAACATGTGCAAAACGGTATTAAAGCTTAAACTCGACTGACCAATCAGAGAAGCCGATACAACCACAGTGAAATGCTTATGGAAATGAAAAACACATGTTGGCGCATGTAGTAGACATAATAATACCTAAAACTCGGCCAACCCATCAAAAACGCCGCAACCAAAACTTGCGAAACAAAAAAAAACAAAAGCATATTTTGTCATATGCACAAGTTTAAAATTAATCTTCAGTCAGCCTTCAACAAATCAGAGCTCGACAAAACAAGTCCAGATTGGATGAAACTAGATGAACATTATAAACATACAGCTCTAGTTATTGTTAGTGCTATGAAACCATCAGGAGAACAGAAACAGAACAGGAAAACTGTTTATTAAAGTAAAGTAAAAAAAAAAAGAGAATTTCCTTCACAAAAAAAGAGAAGTTAGTTTTCTTAAGTATATAAGGGAAATAGACTGCTCATTCTATCATTTTGCCTAAGTTACGCTGTAAAGTTCAGTCGGACATCAGTTTTTCCCGTTAAAATTTTGTCACTTTTTAGAGTTTTCCCCAAGACACAAATTTCATACCAGACACAATAATTCTCAATTTGGAGCCCTGGCACTTAAGTTTTATTGGTTTTCCAATCTGTCCACACTCCCTAATCTGGAATAACATATGGTCAATAAAACTACCAAATTAAAACAGATGTTGGATCAAGAACACCAAAATTTGACTCAATTTTACTTATATCTTGTTAAATTACATAAAACTTATCAAGAGATTGAAATAAAGAAAAAGTAAGTCAGCTATATGTTTTTCAAAAACCCAAGACATAGTCTTTTCGACTAAAAAAAGGTTCAAGAATTTTTAAATTGAAAAAAATCAACTTTATGGGACCCCTGAAATTGCAAAATTTTTAAAAGTTTTTCATTAATTCCACAAAACTTTGAAATTTTAACAAGTTTTTATCCCCCGCACAAAATAGCTGGAAATGTCGTAATATTTTGCCCACCAAACAAATTTGCCAAAAATTTCACAAGTTTTTCTCACTGCACAAAATTGACGAAAATTTTACAAGTTTTTGTCCCCCGAAAATTTGAGAAAATTTTACAAGTTTTTGTCCCCGGCACAAATCGAGAAAATTTTTACAAGTTTTTGTCCCTCCGGCAAAATTGAGAGACAAAATTTTTCGACCTCAAAAATGTACCTCACGGATCGTCACGGGTGGGGACGTCCCCACCCGTTACAAAGCGTTGACAAAAATTTTACAAGTTTTTGTCCCCCAAAAATTTGAGAAAATTTTACAAGTTTTTATCCCCGGCACAATTCGAGAAAATTTTTACAAGTTTTTGTCCCTCTGGCAAAATTGAGAGACAAAATTTTTCGACCTCAAAAATGTACCTCACGGATCGTCACGGGTGGGGACGTCCCCACCCGTTACAAAGCGTGTACACGGATTGTCACGGGGGGGGGGGGACGTCCCCCCCGTGACAAAGCGTGAATTTGGTCTTACTACTCCCCGCCCTGAGCTTAATGAAGTTGTCCCCCATGTTTCGCCTAAGCTAAGTAACATGCTTTGTAATTATGCATCTTTGGATACTGATGAACATAGACGTCATTGCGAGTGGGGGGTTTAAATCATCAGATAAAAACCTATTCAATTTCAAAACTTGAGATACTTTTTACGGATACAGGAACGAAGTATTTCATACCGCGTTCAATAATTTTTTTTCATTGGTTTTCTTCAGCAGTTTTGAAAATCCGACTTAGACTTAAGAACAGGAAACTATTGCTTTTTGACGCAGAATTTTTATTGTGGTTTTAATAATATTGTGAAAGAGTCAGAATATAAACTTTTGATGAAAAAATTGTGACGTTTAGGAGCTGCCGTTTATGTTGACGGAGCAGATCTTAATGGACATGGTGAAAGTGGGAGGTGCAAACAGACAAGAGGCTCATGAAAAATTGAGACAGCATTCCATTGAGGCAGGTGCCATGGTTAAACAGAGAGGTGAGATACGAGTCTGTGACAATTTATAGGTAGCATCCCCGAGTGCTAGCATCTCTAAGCCCCAGCTGGGTATTAGCGAAGCGAAGCGCTTGGCTGTCGTTTGAGAGCAGTTTGCGTCCGTTTGTTCATTTCTGCAAGATAACACAGACAACTAAAAAGACCAACATCTTAAGATAAAAAAGACCAACAGGAGTAATATAATTGCCACAAACTTCGGTTGAGAGGAATTTACAAGCCTTAGTCCTGTTGGTCTTTTTTATGCGATTTTTCGTTTGACCGATTTTTTGTCTGAACCATTTGACTTTTCGTCCTCAAAAACGGGATCAACACGTAGCTCTGAACGGGCATTAAGTGCTCTTAGAGCCTCTCAGCTCACTAATCACTATTCTTAGAGGTGGAACCCTTCAATCCCAACCCTCACTTCCCGTCCACCCCGGCAAATTTTTCAGGCCGTAAGGGCTTCGTGTAGCCAAACCCCCCTCCCCCCACTGTTATGTTTGAATCTTTTGGTGTGACTATTGTTGTAGAATTTTGGCTGATTCTGTTATATTAGCCTTTTCCATAAAAACTAGCAAAGAATCCAGTTTTTTAAGCGAAACCCTGAGTTGCAGGACTCGCCTAAAACCTGATCAGGGCAATCTTCTTGAACTACATGGGAAGTCTAGTTATGTAATTTAAATCAATTGAAAGCAATTTTATTAATTTTAAGCGTCATTTTGTGTCTTTGTGTATTTTTTGAACAATTACGTTAATATTGGTAGGAGTTACGTTTGATAGCCTTGTAGTGATATAAAGCTGCTTTTAGGCTCATCGTTTGTTTGTTCAATTCAAATTTTTTGAATTATGAAATTGGGTGCTGTCTTTTATTAATAGCCGCCCTCATCTTCTATAGCGCTCCTATTCTTTTTTACAATTCAAAGAATTTGAATTGTATTGGGGCGCTGTCTTTTTTTAAGATCTGTTCACTTATTTTTATGATTTTTGAAGTCAAATTGGAGTGGTGATTTTGGTCACGCCGAAACAGGAAGTGGAGCGAAAAAGCGAGTGGTTTTGCGGCGTGAAATTTTTTCGCTCTAATTTTAAAGTAGAGTGCGAAAACGATGTTTGAACAGAAATTCGTTTTCTCGCTGGTGGTTTTTTGTTCACATGCGGCAATTTCACTTTGATATTTATTGTTTTTTCGATTTTTTGGATCGGATTTTTTTCTAAATGGTTTTTTCAATCCATTCATAGTCCGTTCTAGGTCTAGTTTTCTGTTAAGTCAATGAAAATTCTTTGAGTTGTACGTCAGGACTTGTCCTGCTATGTTTTTTTCAAGATGTTCACACCTTTTCATGATTTCTGAAGTCAAATTAAAGTAGTGATTTTGGTCACGCCGAAACAGGAAATGGAGCGAAAAAGCGAGTGGTTTTGCGGCGTGGATTTTTTCGCTCTAATTTTAAAGTAGAGTGAGAAAACGGTGTTTGAACAAAAATTCGCTTTCTCGCTAGTGGTTTTTTGTTCACATGCGGCAATTTCACTTTGTTTTTTTTTGCTGTTTTTTCAATTTTTTGGATCAGATTTTTTCTAAATGGTTTTCCCAATCCATTCACAGCTCATTCTAGGCCTAGTTTTTTGTTTAAATTAAATTTTCATTTCTCGCTAGTGGTTTTTTGTTCACATGCGGCAATTTCACTCTGATGTTTACTGTTTTTTCGATTTTTTGGATCGTATTTTTTTCTAAATGGTTTTTCCAATCCATTCATAGTCCGTTCCAGGTCTAGTTTTTTGTTTAATCAATGAAAATTCTTTGAATTGTACGTCAGGACTTGTCCTGCTATGTTTTTTAACTTCTTCGGATAAAAAATGTTTCGCTTTACCTCATTTTGCCGCTTTTTCAACATTTTGCGTGATATCTTTTTGACTTCTCTAGGCTAGTTTCTCTCTTCTCTCATTCTGCTAAAAGTGATTTTGAACATCAGTTGCTCAGCAAAGCAATTCAAAATGAACAGAGTCAATATAGAAAAATGAAGTCAAATAGAAACGGGATAAACCCATAAAGCCCTATTTTAGATGCCCGCTATTTGAGCGTCGTTCCTATAAGTATTAGTTACCATCTCTAATGCTCATTGGTATTGGTAGTAGCCCCTGTAGCGTCTCTCTAAGAAACAGAAGTATGTTCAACAACGAAATGCCATCAAAATAAATCGGACTTAAAAAATGTTTTCAGAATCAACGGCGGCTATTTTCCGGCAATCTCCTGGGTATATATAGAGATTTTGCCACATTTTTGGACTTTCTGATGTCAATAAAATGGCAATTTGGATAAGTG
>NC_134474.1:66750571-66807571 GCF_964194025.1 Convolutriloba macropyga | reverse complement strand
TTGCGGCACCAAAGAAACCAAGAAGAAGTAAAAGGACAACAAAGAAGCCCAAAAAATATGGCCACAGCAACTGTCCCCAAACAGAGTAAGACACGGAAACCTCGGAGACAGGCTCCCCGAAAAAGCAATTCACTGGAATTGCAAATTATCAGCCCACGACCACAACACAAGAGGTCCCGCAAGTATCGAAGGTGGACATACAAACAGCCGGCACTTCACATTCTCCCCAAGAAGGGGACCACGAGAGCGCACCGCCACAACCTGAACCAGCACAATCTTTGGACGATACCCTGCCGTTCCAGCAGGCTGAGGAAGAGAGAGAACTAGACCCTCTCGAATTGTAAACAAACTTTAAAAACTTTGTTTTTTCCCCGAGGGGAAATGTGGTACATGGGTAACCACTTAACCTCCAAACTATTATATCTTTGAAGCAGTAAATTAATACTACCATATGCAGTATGTAATTCATCATGTTTTGTTAACATTGGAATCGCCGCGCGATTCTTCATAGTGTTGAAAGTGACTGGTATTTACGCACTAACAGACAGACCACGAAATGATCAATTGCAGTCTGCCTTATATCAACGTAAATAGAAGTTGTGCGTTAATCTTCTCTTTGTACGATAGTTAAGCTACTTAGTTGAGTGTGAAGGAACAAAGTACCACAAAGCTAATGGCCCTATTGAATTAAAATTTTTGGACATGTACATTGAAAATCACGGAATTCCTCGCTCTATTCGTTTGGATCAAGCAAAGTGTCTTGTCGGACATCAAGTAAAGACCTTCTGCACTAGAAAACAAATTGAAATGATTAAGGCTTGTATCAAAGAAAAGAATTTGGCTAATAATTAGTTCAACATAAAGCTAAGAGATAATCATTCACCAATTCCGAATATTTAAACAGAAAACAACATACTGCTTGGCAAGTTCAATTGTTGTCATTTTTGGGAAGTTCCATTGTTGTCAATGTTTTATATATTCCGTGGGGAAAATTTAGACTTCCAAAAAAGGCTAATTTCTTGAGTTGAGTGGTTGACCGATTGATTAATTCGAAGCGTAATAAGTCTGATACTGCTTTTGTTTTAGTTTAAATAGCTTGAGTAGAAGTCTGCAGAAGTCAATGGAAGTGAGTAGAAGGTAATAATATGCATAGCCATGCAATGCTGGTGGCCATACATGAACGGAGAGCTCACATTCAAGTCCACGGAATGTAAAACATTTAAACCAATTGGTAGGAAACTTAAATCTGTAATTCCTGCTAAGCAAATTCAACATCATACACTGTGTGTCAAACCGAATCAGGAGATACAAATTGATTTTTTAGGACCAATTTTTTATGAAAGGTGGATTTAAAATTATTTTTTAGCTGCAATAGATCAACTTTCAAAGTTTCCTACTGCATGTATTTTTGAAAAAGCTAACGGCCCTAATGTACTAAAATTTTTAGACATCTACATTGAAAATCACGGAACTCCTCGCTCTATTCGTTGGGATCAAGCAAAATGTCTTGTCGGACATCAAGTAAAGACCTTCTGCACTAGAAAGAACATTGAAACGATTGAAGCTTGTATCAAAGAAGAGAACTTGGCCAATAGTTAGTTCAACATAAAGCATGCAATAAAGATGATCATTCACCAATTCCAAATATTTAAACAGAAAACAACATACCGCTTGGCAAGTTCAATCGTTGTCATTTTTAGGAAGTTCCATCGTTGTCACTGTTTTATAGATACCGTGAGGGGACTTTAGACTTCCGAAAAATCCTTGAGTTGAGTGGTTGACCAATTGATTAATTGGAAGCGTAATAAGTCTGATACTGCTTTTGTTTTAGTTTAAATAGCTTAAGTAGAAGTCAGCCGAAGTCAGTAAAAGTGAGTAGAAGAGGAATATGAATGTCCACGCACTGCTGGTGGCCATACATGAACCGGGAGCTCATAGTCAAGTCCACAGAATGTAAACCAAGCAGAGCAATATGTAGGAAACTTAAATCTGTAATTCCTGCTAAGCAATTTCAACCTCATACACCGTGTGTTGAACCGAATCAGAAAACACAAATCGATTTTGGAGGACCAATTTTCTATGAAAGGTGGCTTTAAATTTATTTTTAGCTGCAATAGATCAATTCTCAAAATTTCCTTCTGCATGTATTTATGAAAAAGCTAATGGCCCTAATGTATTAAAAATTTCGGACATAAACTTTGAAAATCACAAAATTCCTTGCTCTATTTGTTTGGATCAAGCAAAATGTCTTGTCGGAAATCAAGTAAAGACCTTCTGCACTAGAAATAACACTAATTTGATTGAAGCTGGTATCAAAGAAGAGAACTAGGCTAATAATTAGTTCAACATAAAGCATGCAATAAAGATAATCATTCACCAACTCGGAATATTTAAACAGAGAACAACATACCGCTTGGCAAGTTCAATCGTGGTCATTTTTGGGAAGTTCCATCGTTGTCACTGTTTTATAGATACCTTGAGGGGACTTTAGACTTCCGAAAATTTCTTGAGTTGAGTGGTTGACCAATTGATTAATTGCAAGCGTAATAAGTCTGATACTGCTTTTGTTTTAGTTTAAATAGCTTAAGTAGAAGTCAGCCGAAGTCAGTAAAAGTGAGTAGAAGAGGAATATGCATTTCCACGCACTGCTGGTGGCCATACATGAACCGGGAGCTCATAGACAAGTCCACAGAATGTAAACCAAGCAGAGCAATATGTAGGAAACTTAAATCTGTAATTCCTGCTAAGCAATTTCAACCTCATACACCGTGTGTTGAACCGAATCAGAAAACACAAATCGATTTTGGAGGACCAATTTTCTATGAAAGGTGGCTTTAAATTTATTTTTAGCTGCGATAGATCAATTCTCAAAATTTCCTTCTGCATGTATTTATTAAAAAGCTAATGGCCCTAATGTATTAAAAATTTCGGACATAAACTTTGAAAATCACAAAATTCCTTGCTCTATTTGTTTGGATCAAGCAAAATGTTCTGTCGGAAATCAAGTAAAGACCTTCTGCACTAGAAATAACACTAATTTGTTTGAAGCTGGTATCAAAGAAGAGAACTTGGCTAATAATTAGTTCAACATAAAGCATGCAATAAAGATAATCATTCACCAACTCGGAATATTTAAACAGAGAACAACATACCGCTTGGCAAGTTCAATCGTTGTCATTTTTGGTAAGTTCCATCGTTGTCACTGTTTTATAGATACCGTGAGGGGACTTTAGACTTCCGAAAATTTCTTGAGTTGAGTGGTTGACCAATTGATTAATAGCAAGCGTAATAAGTCTGATACTGCTTTTGTTTTAGTTTAAATAGCTTAAGTAGAAGTCAACCGAAGTCAGTAAAAGTGAGTAGAAGAGGAATATGCATATCCACGCACTGCTGGTGGCCATACATGAACCGGGAGCTCATAGTCAAGTCCACAGAATGTAAACCAAGCAGAGCAATATGTAGGAAACTTAAATCTGAAATTCCTGCTAAGCAATTTCAACCTCATACACCGTGTGTTGAACCGAATCAGAAAACACAAATCGATTTTGGAGGACCAATTTTCTATGAAAGGTGGCTTTAAATTTATTTTTAGCTGCAATAGATCAATTCTCAAAATTTCCTACTGCATGTATTTATGAAAAATCTAATGGCCCTAATGTTTTAAAAATTTCGGACATAAACTTTGAAAATCACAAAATTCCTTGCTCTATTTGTTTGGATCCAGCAAAATGTCTTGTCGGAAATCAAGTAAAGACCTTCTGCACTAGAAATAACACTAATTTGATTGAAGCTGGTATCGAAGAAGAGAACTTGGCTAATAATTAGTTCAACATAAAGCATGCAATAAAGATAATCATTCACCAAATCGGAATATTTAAACAGAGAACAACATACCGCTTGGCAAGTTCAATCGTTGTCATTTTTGGGAAGTTCCATTGTTGTCACTGTTTTATAGATACCGTGAGGGGACTTTAGACTTCCGAAAATTTCTTGAGTTGAGTGGTTGACCAATTGATTAATTGCAAGCGTAATAAGTCTGATACTGCTTTGTTTTAGTTTGAGTAGCTTGAGTAGAAGTCAGCAAAAGTCAGTAGAAGTTAGTAGAAGGGGATAATATGCATGTCCACGCACTGCTAGTGGCCAATCATGAACCGCGAGCTCATAGTCAAGTCCACAGAATGTAAACCATGCACAGCAATAGATAAGAACCTTAAATCTGTTATTCCTGATAAGCAATTTCAACCTCATACACCGTGTGTCGAACCGAATCAGAAAACACAAATCGATTCTGGAGGACCAATTTTCTATGAAAGGTGGCTTTAAATTTATTTTTAGCTGCAAAAGATCAATTCTCAAAATTTCCTTCTGCATGTATTTATGAAAAAGCTAATGGCCCTAATGTATTAAAAATTTTGGACATAAACTTTGAAAATCACAAAATTCCTTGCTCTATTTGTTTGGATCAAGCAAAATGTCTTGTCGGAAATCAAGTAAAGACCTTCTGCACTAGAAATAACACTAATTTGATTGAAGCTGGTATCAAAGAAGAGAACTTGGCTAATAATTAGTTCAACATAAAGCATGCAATAAAGATAATCATTCACCAACTCGGAATATTTAAACAGAGAACAACATACCGCTTGGCAAATTCAATCGTTGTCATTTTTGGGAAGTTCCATCGTTGTCACTGTTTTATAGATACCGTGAGGGGACTTTAGACTTCCGAAAATTTCTTGAGTTGAGTGGTTGACCGATTGATTAATTGCAAGCGTAATAAGTCTGATACTGCTTTGTTTTAGTTTGAGTAGCTTGAGTAGAAGTCAGCAAAAGTCAGTAGAAGTTAGTAGAAGGGGATAATATGCATGTCCACGCACTGCTAGTGGCCAATCATGAACCGCGAGCTCATAGTCAAGTCCACAGAATGTAAACCATGCACAGCAATAGATAAGAACCTTAAATCTGTTATTCCTGATAAGCAATTTCAACCTCATACACCGTGTGTCGAACCAAATCAGAAAATACAAATTGGTTTTAGAAAACCAATTTTTGATGAATGGCGGAATGATGTAAATTTCATAGCTGCAATATGAATGATCGATTCTCTAATTTTCCTACAGCATGTATTAATGAAAAAACAGATGCCCTAATGTATTAAAAGTTTTAGAAATGTATATTGAAAAGCACGGAACTCCTTGATCTTATTGGTTGGATCAAGAAAAATGTCTTGTCGGACATCAACTAAAGCCCTTCTGCAATAGAGATAACATTGAAATTATTGAAGCCCCTGTTAACAATCATCGTGCTGTTGGTTTGGTAGAAAGACTAATTCAAACAATTAGGAACAGACTTGCGTGTATCAAAGAAGAGAAATCGGCTAATAATTAGTTCAACATAAAGCATGCACTAAAGATAATCATTCACCAATTCGGAATATTTAAACAGAAAACAGCATACCGCTTGGCATGTTCCATCGTAGTCATTTTTGGGAAGTTCCATCGTTGTCACTGTTTCATAGATACCATGAGGGGACTTTAGACTTCCAAAAAAGCTAATATCTTGAGTTGACTGGTTGACCGATTGAATAATTGGAAGCTAAATAAATCTGATACTGCTTTTGTTTTAGTTCGAATCGCTTGAGTAGAAGTCAGAAGAAGTCAGTAAAACAACAAAGATCTTGCACTTTGCAACTGTATTTGGTAGAAAGCCTAATACCATGCTGAACGTAACCTCTACCAATCTTAAACTGTCTAAACTCTCTTACGAGATTTTTGTAAACTCTTATGTAGATGAGAACACATTCATCCCCCGAAGCCATTGTCCCAGAAGACAAATGGACTAGCGGGTACAGAAGCGATATAGAGGTGAAAAAGGGATAACTCGGGCCACGAAAATGCCAATGATCGAGAGAGAGAGAGAGAGAGAGAGAGAGAGAGACAAAACAAAGAAGCGGAATCGAAATTTTTCATTTCTGGATTGTGCTGGCCAATTCCTCTCACCGAAATAGCATTCCGAAAGAAATTGGCTGGCAAGATCCATAGAAAGCATCGATCCAAGAAACACCTCGATGGATTTTGTAAAGTATTGGTTGCGGTATCCAATTTAAAAGTGCGCTCTACAACTTTCACCATCCAGGAACGGGGCAAAGCCGTTGTCAAATTGAGAAACAGTGATAGTGCCAAGTTTGCCACCATAAAAGAACTGCAAACTCCGTTAAAAGTATACGTAACCGCCAAGGGCCTCGAAGCAGACAAAAGCTCCTAGAGGAAAGTTTTCAAAGCTATAATAAAGAATACCCGAGGAAAATTAAGGGTGACAAAAAGATGAAATATCGAAGACAAGGGCCCAGTAGCGGAGTTTCATCTTCAGCTTCCAAAATTGCCCAATTTCTTCAATTTTCGCAAACAGCTCAAAAATGACCAAACCGACTCGCAAAGCGAACTAACCATACCAGCACCTTTGGCGTCAACATCCGCTTTGCAACAACGACTATCCGCGGCCAACACAGTACCACAGAATAAGCGTTCTTCTGACAGTAAAATTTGTAGTCCTTCCTACAATGGCTCTGAAAATTCTTCACCGGGCTCCGCAATATTATAACCTCCTAAAAGACGCGCAGGGCAGGTGATGTGATAAACTATCAGTCAATTAACAGATCTGTAGTTGAAAAGGAACAAACCGCGGCTGAGCAACTCCCAGACGAAGACAGTTTTTCCCCAATAATTGGAAGTGCATCACCCCCGATCCGCCAAATCGCCACCTTATAGACCAGAGGACCCCGACACTCGAGGAGGATGTCATATCTATGGCTGAGAATAAGATGAACAATGATTGAAATGTCCAGGAGAGCTATGACTGAAATCAACACATAAAATTAACAAAAATATTCGAACTCATGAACTCATTATTTGTCATATTATATTCCTATTGTTAGCTATGTTAACCAGTACATATATTGTTATTACTTATTTAACCGGGATCAAGTATTAATTGTGTAAGTATTCTTAATATTATTATACACAAAATTTGTCCTATTCGTACATTTTTTCACATCAGGGGGTATGCGATACCTGTGTTCAGTATCTACCTTTTGGTTTAGTTAGTGCAGTAAAATTTAATAAGACGCTATATTTTATTTCAATTTAGTTTGCTTTTCATTTCTAATTAATCCTAATTTTACTTATATCTCATTAACTGTCTCAAGTTACCTTTCAATTATTCATCTTGTGTTTCTCGCTTTGTGACCAGACATGTCTGATCACTTGATCACGTCTTGTTTATAAGTAAATAACATATACGCTCAATTTCCCAATTTAAAATCAGTTGATTCTCTTTCTTCTTGATCTTGCGTCGCAATTTAGATAATAACGGTAAGTTGCTATTTTTCTCCGTTGAATCCTATCAGCAAAGCAATACGCTCTCGCATAGCAAAAGCGTGCACAAAATAAGTAGAGTGAGACTGATCCATCAAAAAGAAAAACGCTATCAGGCTGCTAATATGGCTAATACAGTTTGTGATCGATTTGAGAGACTTAACCGTAATATAATAAAATTGGGTTGGAAACAAAGACCAATGGTCATTCGAGTGAATTTTAAACACAGACTACTATTTTAGCTTAAGGGCAGACAACCGTTGAGCAAAAAGATGTAAAATTTTAAACAGATCTAATAAAACCTGAGACAATTATAGAATTAAATGTTCTTGAAAAAAAAAATGCCAATCCTAAAGCCTAAAGTTGTTTCACAGATGCTAATGCTACTACTAAAGCTGATCAGTGAAGCTGTTTCAAAGATGATAAAACTAAAGCGAATGCTAAAACTAGACCACCCAGTTACAAAAAAAAATCTGTTATGAAGAATGTATAGATAAAAGGAATGGTTTATGAAAAAAATATGGAGAAGCGTCAGTATATAAAGAGTTTTGTAATGATGTAAGTGAAGACATAAAATCACAATATGTTCACACATCAAACTTTATAGAGGTAAGAAACAAAAAGTTGTTGAACACTGTTGGTTATACAAGACTAGAAGATTTGATGGAACAAGATCAACACGAAAATAAAGTAATTGAACTTTTAGCCTATTATAAATAATGTATATTTTTATAGAATGCAATAGAGAGTTAGAGATTTATTTTTCACTAAAAGATCATTACGATGGCTTCAAACACTTGATAACAAAATGTAAGGATGAATTTATAGACGTCTTAATAGTGTTTGTGTAAGAGATCATTATGTAATAATAACAAAGACTACCGATATTGCAAATCCGAGAATTGTAGTAGACTAGAGATATAAATTTGACTAATGATGATGATGTTGATATTAAAATACAAGAAATTAGAAAGACTAATCATTTTAAGTCCTCGACAATGTAACAAATTTAAGGTTTAAAAATAACAACCAAATTTTGATATAAATAAGTATACATGTAAGGAATGTAAATCAATTAAAGTGAACTGTGGACATTGTAGTTCTAAGGTGAGATTTAGTGGATTGAGAGCCCCTTGCAATGAAACAACATTCTCATATAAATTTCCCCAGAAGATTTTGCTATAATTTAGGTTCTAATAATAATTTGGGTTTTGCTAATAATAACAACTTCTTGAGTTGAGTGGTTGACCGATTGATTAATTGGAAGTGTAATCAGTCTGATACTGTTTTTGTTTTAGTTTAAATAACTTGACTAGAAGTCTGCAGAAATCAGTAGAAGTGAGTAGAAGGGTATAATATGCATGTCCACGCACTGGTAGTGGCCATATATGAACAGCGAGCTCAGAGTGAAGTCCAGAGATTGTAAATCATGTACAGCAATTGGTAAGAACCTTAAACCTTTAATTCCTGCTGGACCAATTCTTGATGAAAGGGGGATTGAAATAAACGTCATAGCTGCAATATATCGGTTCTCAAAATTTCTGACTACATTTATTAATGAAAAAACTAATGCACCTAATGTATTAAAAATTTTTGAAATGTACATTGAAAATCACGGAACTCCTCGATCTTCTCGTATCGATCAAGAAAAATTTCTTGTCGGACATCAATTAAAGACCTTCTGCAAAAGAGATAACATTGAAATTATTGAAGCCCCTGTTAACGATCATCGTGCTGTTGGTTTGGTAGAAGGACTAATTCAAACAATTAGGAACAGACTTGCGTGTATCAGAGAAGAGAAATCGGCTAATAATTAGTTCAACATAAAGCATGCACTAAAGATAATCATTCACCAATTCGGATCATTTAAACAGAAAACTGCATACCGCTTGGCATATTCCATCGTAGTCATTTTTGGGAAGTTCCATCGTTGTCACTGTTTCATAGATACCATGAGGGGACTTTAGACTTCCAAAAAAGCTAATATCTTGAGTTGAGTAGTTGACCGATTGATTAATTGCAAGTGTAAAAAGTCTTATACTGCTTTTGTTTTAGTTTGAATTGCTTGAGTAGAAGTCAGCAGAAGCCACTAGAAGTAAGTAAAAGGGGATGACATGGATGACCAAGCACTGGTGTTGGCCATACATGATCCGCGAGCACATAGTGAAGTCCACAGATTGTAAATCATGTACAGCAAGTGGTAAGAACCTTTAATCTGTGATTCCTGCTGGATCAATTTTTAATGACAGGGGGATTGAAATAAACGTCTCAGCTGCAATAGTTTGGTTCTTAATATTTCCTACTGCATGTTTTTGTGAAAAAACTAGTGGCCTCAGTGTAAAAACTTTTTTGGACATGTACAATGAAAATCACGGAATTCCCCAATCCTCGATCTTATCGTTTGGATCAAGAAAAATGTCTAGTCGGACATCAAGTAGAGACCTTCTGCAATAGAGATAACATTGAAATTATTGAAGCCCCTGTTAACGATCATCGTGCTGTTGGTTTGGTAGAAAGACTAATTCAAGCAATTAGGAACAGACTTGCGTGTATCAAAGAAGAGAAATCGGCTAATTGTTAGTTCAACATAAAGCATGCACTAAAGATAATAATTCACCAATGCGGAATATTTAAACAGAAAACAGCATACCGCTTGGCAAGTTCTATCGTTGTAATTTTTGGCAAATACCACCCTTATTACTGTTTCATAGATACCGAGAGAGGACTTTAGACTTCCAAAAAAAGCTATTTTCATGAGTTGAGTGGTTGACCGATTGATTAATTGGAAGTGTAATAAGTCTGATACTGCTTTGTTTTAATTTGAATCATTTGAGTAGAAGTCAGCAGAAGTCACTAGTAGTAAGTAAAAGGGGATAATATGCATGTCCACGCACTGGTGGTGGCCATACAGGAACTGTGAGCTCAGAGTGAAGTCAAGAGATTGTAAATCATGAACAGCAATTGGTAAGAACCTTAAATCTGTAATTCCTGCTGGACCAACTTTTGATGGAAGGGGGATTGAAATAAACGTCATAGCTGCAATATATCGGTTCTCAAATTTTCCGACTGCATGTTTTTATGAAAAAAATTAATGACCTTAGTGTAAAAAAATTTTTGGACATGTACATTGAAAATCGCAGAATTCAAAGATACTCGATCTTATCGTTTGGATCGGGAAAAATGATTGTCGGACAACAATTAATGACCTTCTGCAATAGAGATAACATTGAAATTGTTGAAGCCCCTGTTAACGATCATCGTGCTGTTGGTTTGGTAGAGAGACTAATTCAAACAATTAGGAACGGACTTGCGTGTATAAAAGAAGAGAAATCGGCTAATAATTAGTTCAACATAAAGCATGCACTAAAGATAATCATTCACCAATTCGGAATATTTAAACAGAAAACAGTATACCGCTTGGCATGTTCCATTGTTTTGATTTTTGGGAAGTTTCAGCGTTGTCACTGTTTTATAGATACCGTGAGGGGACTTTAGACTTCCAAAAAAAATAATTTGCTGAGTTGAGTGGTTGACCGATTGATTAATTGGAAACAAAATAAGTCTGATACTAATTTTGTTTGAGTTTAAATAGCTTGAGTAGAAGTCAGCAGAAGTCACTAGAAGTAAGTAAAAGGGGATGACATGGATGGCCAAGCGCTGGTGGTGGCCATACATGATCCGCGAGCACATAGTGAAGTCCACAGATTGTAAATCATGTACAGCAAGTGGTAAGAACCTTAAATCTGTGATTCCTCCTGGACCAATTTTTGATGAAAGGGGGACTGAAATAAACGTCTCAGCTGCAATAGATAGGTTCTTAAATATTCCTACTGCACGTTTTTATGAAAAAACTAGTGGCCTTAGTGAACAAAAAATCTTGGATATGTACATTGAAAATCACGGAAATCCTCAATCATCGATCTTATCGTTTAGATCAAGAAAAATTTCTTGTCGGACATCAATTAAAGACCTTCTGCAATAGAGATAACATTGAAGTTATTGAAGCCCCTGTTAACAATCATCGTAGTGTTGGTTTGGGAGAAAGATTAATTCAAACAATTAGGAACAGACTTGCGTGTATCAAAGAAAAGAAATCGGCTAATAATTAGTTCAACATAACGCATGCACTAAATATTTTAATTCACCAATGCGGAATATTTAAACAGAAAACAGCATACCGCTTGGCATGTTCCATTGTTTTCATTTTTGGGAAGTTTCAGCGTTGTCACTGTTTTATAGATACCGTGAGGGGACTTTAGACTTCCAAAAAAGCTAATTTGCTGAGTTGGGTGGTTGACCGATTGATTAATTGGAAGTTTAATAAGTCGTATAGTGCTTTTGTTTTAGTTTGAATTGCTTGAGTAGAAGTCAGCAGAAGTGACTAGAAGTAAGTAAAAGGGGATGACATGGATGGCCAAGCACTGGTGGTGGCCATACATGATCCCCGAGCACATAGTGAAGTCCACAGATTGTAAATCATGTACAGCAAGTGGTAAGAACCTTAAATCTGTGATTCCTGCTGGATCAATTCTTAATGATAGGGGGACTGAAATAAACGCCTCAGCTGCAATAGTTTGGTTCTTAATATTTCCTACTGCATGTTTTTATGAAAAAACTAGTGGCCTTAGTGTAAAAAATTTTTTGGACATGTACATTGAAAATCACGGAATTCCCCAATCCTCGATCTTATCGTTTGGATCAAGAAAAATGTCTAGTCGGACATCAAGTAAAGACCTTCTGCAATAGAGATAACATTGAAATTATTGAAGCCCCTGTTAACGATCATCGTGCTGTTGGTTTGGTAGAAAGACTTATTCAAGCAATTAGGAACAGACTGGCGTGTATCAAAGAAGAGAAATCTGCTAATTGTTAGTTCAACATAAAGCATGCACTAAAGATAATAATTCACCAATGCGGAATATTTAAACAGAAAACAGCATACCGCTTGGCAAGTTCTATCGTTGTAATTTTTGGCAAATACCACCCCTATTACTGTTTCATAGATACCGTGAGAGGACTTTAGACTTCCAAAAAAGGATATTTTCATGAGTTGAGTGGTTGACCGAATGATTAATTGGAAGTGTAATAAGTCCGATTCTGCTTTGTTTTAATTTGAATCATTTGAGTAGAAGTCAGCAGAAGTCACTAGGAGTAAGTAAAAGGGGATAATATGGATGTCCACGCACTGGTGGTGGCCATACAGGAACTGTGAGCTCAGAGTGAAGTCAAGAGATTGTCAATCATGTACAGCAATTGGTAAGAACCTTAAATCTGTAATTCCTGCTGGACCAACTTTTGATGGAAGGGGGATTGAAATAAACGTCATAGCTGCAATATATCGGTATTCAAATTTTCCGACTGCATGTTTTTATGAAAAAAATTAATGACCTTAGTGTAAAAAAATTTTTGGACATGTACATTGAAAATCGCAGAATTCAAAGATACTCGATCTTATCGTTTGGATCGGGAAAAATGATTGTCGGACAACAATTAATGACCTTCTGCAATAGAGATAACATTGAAATTGTTGAAGCCCCTGTTAACGATCATCGTGCTGTTGGTTTGGTAGAGAGACTAATTCAAACAATTAGGAACGGACTTGCGTGTATAAAAGAAGAAAAATCGGCTAATAATTAGTTCAACATAAAGCATGCACTAAAGATAATCATTCACCAATTCGGAATATTTAAACAGAAAACAGTATACCGCTTGGCATGTTCCATTGTTTTGATTTTTGGGAAGTTTCAGCGTTGTCACTGTTTTATAGATACCGTGAGGGGACTTTAGACTTCCAAAAAATATAATTTGCTGAGTTGAGTGGTTGACCGATTGATTAATTGGAAACAAAATAAGTCTGATACTAATTTTGTTTGAGTTTAAATAGCTTGAGTAGAAGTCAGCAGAAGTCACTAGAAGTAAGTAAAATGGGATGACATGGATGGCCAAGCGCTGGTGGTGGTCATACATGATCCGCGAGCACATAGTGAAGTCCACGGATTGTAAATAATGTACAGCAAGTGGTAAGAACCTCAAATCTGTGATTCCTGCTGGACCAATTTTTGATGAAAGGGGGATTGAAATAAACGTCTCAGCTGCAATAGATCGGTTCTTAAATATTCCTACTGCATGTTTTTATGAAAAAACTAGTGGCCTTAGTGAACAAAAAATCTTGGATATGTACATTGAAAATCACGGAAAAGCTTAATCATCGATCTCATTGTTTAGATCAAGAAAAATTTCTTGTCGGACATCAAGTAAAGACCTTCTGCAATAGAGATAACATTGAAGTTATTGAAGCCCCCGTTAACCATCATCGTAATGTTGGTTTGGTAGAAAGACTAATTCAAACAATTAGGAACAGACTTGCGTGTATCAAAGAAAAGAAATCGGCTAATAATTGGTTCAACATAAAGCATGCACTAAATATTTTAATTCACCAATGCGGAATATTTAAACAGAAAACAGCATACGCTTGGCATGTTCCATTGTTTTCATTTCTGGGAAATTTCAGCGTTGTCACTGTTTTATAGATACCGTGAGGGACTTTAGACTTCCAAAAAAGCTAATTTGGTGAGTTGAGTGGTTGACCGATTGATTAATTGGAAGTTTAACAAGTCGTATACTGGTTTTGTTTTAGTTTGAATTGCTTGAGTAGAAGTCAGCAGAAGTCACTAGAAGTAAGTAAATGGGGATGACATTGATGGCCATGCACTGGTGGTGGCCATACATGATACGCGAGCACATAGTGAAGTCCACAGATTGTAAATCATGTACAGCAAGTGGTAAGAACCTTAAATCTGTTATTCCTGCTGGACCAATTTTTGATGAAAGGGGGGTTGAAATAAACGTCTCAGCTGCAATAGATCGGTTCTTAAATATTCCTACTGCATGTTTTTATGAAAAAACTAGTGGCCTTAGTGAGCAAAAAATTTTGGATATGTACATTGAAAATCGCAGAATTCAAAGATCCTCGATCTTATCGTTTGGATCGGGAAAAATGATTGTCGGACAACAATTAAAGACCTTCTGCAATAGAGATAACATTGAAATTGTTGAAGCCCCTGTTAACGATCATCGTGCTGTTGGTTTGGTAGAGAGACTAATTCAAACAATTAGGAACGGACTTCCGTGTATAAAAGAAGAGAAATCGGCTAATAATTAGTTCAACATAAAGCATGCACTAAAGATAATCATTCACCAATTCGGAATATTTAAACAGAAAACAGTATACCGCTTGGCATGTTCCATTGTTTTCATTTTTGGGAAGTTTCAGCGTTGTCACTGTTTTATAGATACCGTGAGGGGACCTTAGACTTCCAAAAAAGCTAATTTGCTGAGTTGAGCGGTTGACCGATTGATTAATTGGAAGCAAAATAAGTCTGATACTAATTTTGTTTGAGTTTAAATAGCTTGAGTAGAAGTCAGCAGAAGTCACTAGAAGTAAGTAAAAGGGGATGACATGGATGGCCAAGCGCTGGTGGTGGTCATACATGATCCGCGAGCACATAGTGAAGCCCACAGATTGTAAATCATGTACAGCAAGTGGTAAGAACCTCAAATCTGTGATTCCTGCTGGACCAATTTTTGATGAAAGGGAGATTGAAATAAACGTCTCAGCTGCAATAGATCGGTTCTTAAATATTCCTACTGCATGTTTTTATGAAAAAACTTGTGGCCTTAGTGAACAAAAAATCTTGGATATGTACATTGAAAATCACGGAAATCCTTAATCATCGATCTCATCGTTTAGATCAAGAAAAATTTCTTGTCGGACATCAAGTAAAGACCTTCTGC
Source organism: Convolutriloba macropyga (assembly GCF_964194025.1). NCBI lineage: Eukaryota > Metazoa > Xenacoelomorpha > Acoela > Convolutidae > Convolutriloba > Convolutriloba macropyga. The sequence continues at coordinate 66,792,407 of NC_134474.1, read as the reverse complement.
AATAGAGATAACATTGAAGTTATTGAAGCCCCTGTTAACAATCATCGTAATGTTGGTTTGGTAGAAAGATTAATTCAAACAATTAGGAACAGACTTGCGTGTATCAAGGAAAAGAAATCAGCTAATAATTAGTTCAACATAACGCATGCACTAAAGATTTTAATTCACCAATGCGGAATATTTAAACAGAAAACAGCATACGCTTGGCATGTTCCATTGTTTTCATTTCTGGGAAGTTTCAGCGTTGTCACTGTTTTATAGATACCGTGATGGGGATTTAGACTTCCAAAAAAGCTAATTTGGTGAGTTGAGTGGTTGACCGATTGATTAATTGGAAGTTTAATAACTCGTATACTGCTTTTGTTTTAGTTTGAATTGCTTGAGTAGAAGTCAGCAGAAGTCACTAGAAGTAAGTAAAAGGGGATGACATTGATGGCCATGCACTGGTGGTGGCCATACATGGTCCGCGAGCACATATTGAAGTCCACAGATTGTAAATCATGTACAGCAAGTCGTAAGAACCTTAAATCTGTTATTTCTGCTGGACCAATTTTTGTTGAAAGGGGGATTGAAATAAACGTCTCAGCTGCAATAGATCGGTTCTTAAATATTCCTACTGCATGTTTTTATGAAAAAACTAGTGGCCTTAGTGAACAAAAAATCTTGGATATGTACATTGAAAATCACGGAAATCCTCAATCATCGATCTTATCGTTTAGATCAAGAAAAATTTCTTGTCGGACATCAAGTAAAGACCTTCAGCAATAGAGATAACATTGAAGTTATTGAAGCCCCTGTTAACAATCATCGTACTGTTGGTTTGGTAGAAAGACTAGTTCAAACAATTAGGAACAGACTTGCGTGTATCAAGGAAAAGAAATCGGCTAATAATTAGTTCAACATAAAGCATGCACTAAATATTTTAATTCACCAATGCGGAATATTTAAATAGAAAATAGCATACCGCTTGGCATGTTCCATCATTGTCATTTTTGGGAAATTTCAGCGTTGCCATTGTTTTAATGACACCATGAGGGGACTTCCAACAAAACTAATTTCTTGAGTTGAGTGGTTGACCTATTGATTAATTGGAAGCGTAATAAGTCTGATATTTCTTTTGTTTTAGTTTGAATCGCTTGAGTATAAGTCAGCAGAAGTCACTAGAAGTAAGTAAAAGGGGATGACAAGGATGGTCAAGCACTGGTGGTGGCCATATATGAACCGCGAGCTCATAGTGAAATCCACAGATTGTAAATCATGTACAGCAATTGGTAAGAACCTTAAATCTGTAATTCCTGCTTGACCCATTTCTGATGAAAGGGGATTGAAATAAACGTCTCAGATGCAATAGATCGGTTCTAAATTTTTCCTGAAACCCTCCTGAAACACCTCCAGGGATTTTATAAAGTATTGGCTCCGGTATCCAATTTAAAAGTAAGGTCACCCCCTGAAGCCATTATCCCAGATGACAAATGGACTAGCGGGTACAGAAGCGATATAGAGGTGAAAAGGGGATGACTCGGGCCACGAAAATTCCAATGATAGCGAGAGAGAGAGAGAGAGAGAGAGAGAGAGAGAGAGAGAGACAAAACAAAGATGCGGAATCGAAATTTCTCATTTCTGGATTGTGCCGGCCAATTGCTCTCACCGAAATAGCATTCCAAAAGAAATTGGCTGGCAAGATCCATAGAAAGCTTCGATCCAAGAAACATCTCGATGGATTTTATAAAGTATTGGTTGCGGTATCCAATTTAAAATTGAGCTCTACATCTTTCACAATCAAGGAACCAGGCAAAGCCGCTGTCAATTTGAGAAATAGTGATAGTGCCAAGTTTTCTACCATACAAAAACGGCAAACTCCGTTAAAAGTATACGTAACCGCCAAGGGCCTCGAAGCAGAGAAAAGCTCCTAGGGAAAGTAATCAAAGCCAAAACAAAGAATACACGAGGAAAAATCAAGGGTGACAAAAAGATGAAACATCGAAGACGAGAGCCCAGTAGCGGAGTTTCATCTTCTCGTTCGAATTTTGCACGCGCAATGCTTGGGCTAATTCCCAAATTGCCCAATTTCTCCAATCTACGTAAACAACTCGAAAACGACCAAACCGACTCGCAAAGCGAACTAACCATACCAGCACCTTTGGCATCCTCATCCGCTTTGCAACAACGACTACCCGCGGCCAACACTGTACCACAGAATAAGCGTTCTTCTGACAGTAAAATTTGTAGTCCTTCCTACAATGGATCTGAAAATTCTTCACCGGACTGCGCGATAATATAACCTCCTAAAAATGCGCAGGGCAGGTGATGTGATAAATTGTCAGCCAATTAACAGATCCGTAGTTGAAACGGTACGAACCGCGGCTGAGCAACTACCAGACGAAGATAGTTTTTCCCCAGTAATCGGAAGTGCATCACCACCCGATCCGCGAATTCCCCACCTTTTAGACCAGATTATCCCCACACTCGAGGAGGATGTCATACCTATGGCTGAGAATTAGATGGACAATGATTGAAAGATCCAGGAGAGCTATGATTGAAAACAATACATAATTTAACGAAATTATTCGAACTCATGAAATCATTATTTGTCATATTATAAACCTATTGTTAGCGATGATAACCAGTACATATATTGTTATTACTTATTTAACCGGTGTCCAAGTGTTATTTTTGTAAGTATTCATAATTTTATTATGCACATAATTTGTCCTATTTGTACATTTTTTTCACATCAGGTGGTATGTGATACCTGTGTTCAGTATCTACTTTTTAGTATAGTTAGTGCAGTAAATTTTAATAAGATGCTATAATATATTTCAATTTAGTTTGCTTTTCATTTCTAGTTAATCCCAATTTTACTTATTTCTCATTCCGTGTCTCAAGTTAACTTTCATTCATTCACCTTGTGTTTCTCGCTTTGTGATAAGACATGTCTGATCACTTGATCACGTCTTGTTTATAAAAAAAGTTGATTCTCTATTTTCTTGGTCTCGCGTCGCAAGTTAGGTAATAAAGGCAAGTTGCTATTTCGCTCCACGAAATCCTATCTACAAAGCAATACGCTCTTGCATAGCAAAAGCGTGCACAAAATAAGTAGAGTGAGACTGATCCATCAAAAAGAAAAACGCTATCAGGCTGCTAATATGACTAGTACAGTTTGTGATCGATTTGGGAGACTTTACCGTAATATAATAAAATTGGATTGGATAACCAAGACCGAAGGTCATTTGAGTGAATATTAAACCCAGACTACTATTTTGGCTTATGGGCAGACAACAGTTGAGCAAAAAGATTTAAAATTAAAAAAAGATCTAATAAATCATGAGAAAATTATAGAAATAAATGTTCTTGGAAAAGATAATGCCAATCCTTAAGCTAATCAGCGAAGTTGTTTCACAGATGCTAATGCCAATACTAAAGCTGATCAGTGAAGCTGTTTCAAAGATGCTAAAACTAAAGCGAATGCTAATACTAGACCACCCAGTTACAAAAAGCAATCAATTATGACGAACGTATAGATAATTGGAATGGTTTATTAAAAAAATATGGAGAAGCGTCATTATATGAGACATTAAAAGTAAATAAAGAGTTTTGTAATGATGTAAGTGAATACATAAAATCACAATATATTCACATTAAGTTTTATAGGTGGAAGAAACAAAAATTTAAACACTGTTGGTTATACGAGACTAGAAAATTTGATGGAACAAGATCAACATAAAAATAAAGTAACTGAAGTTTTAGCCTATTATAAATAATGTATAATTTTATAGAATGCAATAGAGAATTAGAGATTTATTTTTCATTTTTCACTAAAAGATCATTACGATGGCTTCCACAAACACTTGATAACAAATTGCAAGGATGATATTATAAACGTCTCAATAGTGTTTGTGTAAGAGATAATGATGTAATAATAACAAAGACTACAGATATTCCAAAAACTAGAATTGTAGTAGACTAGAGATATAAATTTGACTAATGATGATGATGGTGGTATTAAAATACAAGAAATTAGAAAGACTAATCAGTTTAAGTCCTAGACAATGTAACCAATTTAAGGTTTGTAATTAACAAACAAATTTTGATATAATTAAGTATATATGTAAGGAATGTATATCAATTAAAGTTAACTGTGAACATTGTAGTTCTAGTGTGAGATATAGTGGTTTAAGAGCCCCTTACATTGAAACAACATTCTCATATAAATTTCCCCAGAAGATTTTGCTATAATTTAGTTTCTAATAATAATTTGGGTTCTGCTAATAATAACCATTTAGCTTCTGATAATAATTTAGTTTTTGATCATAATAGTTTTTCAGTTCTGATCATAATGATAATTTATTTTCTGATAGTACCTTGGTTTCTAATAATAATAATAGCTGCTCATGTAAATATTATTCACAACTTGATTCTAATGGCATAGATATAAATAAATTAATGAAAAATATAAATTTATTAATAAATATAAACAATTTTTTAAGACATTCTCAGCATGAATAAGCATGATGAATAAGTTCGTGGTTTAAAAATGCTTATATTTGTGCTTATACAAGCTGATACATGCTTATTGTGCTAATTTTAATTTTTTAAAAGAGTTAAACAAAATAATTATAGTTGTAGCTTAAAGTTGGAGCTCTATTTTTAGATGAAAATCATTGGTTTTGGCAGTAGTAGTGCGAAAAGTGCCTTGTGTGCAGTATTAGTATTAGTGGGTGAAATATGTGTTATTTGCTGTAGTAGTGAAATAATTGAGGATGAAATATGGATTTACTGATGTAGTTGTGGAAAAAACGGGCGAAAAACAACGAATGTCCGTTAGCACTGAGTAGTTGGCTCCGCCGTTTTCTTCTTCTTGAGAACTTGCGCCCAAGTGAACCGACTTCAGCATTATCTATTCCAAGATCCTTCTGACACGAAGAAACGACTACGTATTTATCGTTGGCACCATTTCGGGAACTCAATACAAGGATTTCTAGGTGGAAAATGTTAAAGCGTTCACGCAAGGACAGTGAAAGGGAACAAATCCTTGCTTTTGACCCAGTGAAAACACAGGGTCAAAGCCCTATTACTAATTATAAGCAGTACTGCAATTTTACTTACAGTTGTCGACAAGCGTTCGTATCGACGCCTCGACCCGGGTCGAAGTTTTATCGAAAAATAATGTAAGATTAGCGGTGAATAGCGGTGAAAAAAAACTTTTTTCACCGCAAAACGTCAGCATCTTTTAGCGTTGAATGCGGTGAAAGCGGTGAACTTTTGTAAGATGTGCGTTGAATTTAGCGGTGAAAACTTTTTTTTCACCGCATTCACCGGATTTCTTACTACCTCCTGCGTGTCACCAACTTCGTATTCCACTGCGCCAACTGTTACTTACTTTTCCTATGATGATGGCGCGTTGATGGACTTACTTCGATGATGGCGCGTTGTTGGAACAGAACGGATTCGCAGATTCTTACAATCGATCTCTGCAGTAGGGCAAAACTTATTTTAGTGTTATGCAGTGATCGCATACGAGTATTGTTAGTAACTAAATAAATCCAAGCGAGAAATATACAAAAATGCGTCATTTTTCTTAGCCAATCAGAATCGAGTATTTAAATTACGTATAGAATTGCGTCTAATATACACAAAAGGTTCCGGAAAAGTTCGTATAACCTAATTTTAAGTAAATAATACCATGATATATATCGAATAAGGCGGTTTTCGGCTTAATATTTTTAGGTTCTTTAGACGATTGTTGATCAATTATGAACCGATTCTGACGTCAAAAACATCAGACAAAAAACCAGTAAAAGAGCATCAAAAACCTTGCCGTCTAAACTCTCACTTGTTGCTATGTATAGCGTGTCCCATAAAGTTGAAATAAGCGAACGTTTCAAAAGCCACAGGTTACAGTTTAAAGGTCAAAGTTCAAATTTAAAACATGCAGAAAAAATTGATGAAAGCTTATGGAAAACACGTTGATATTCAAATGAGCACATAGATGCTCAGTTGAACGTTTTTGGCGTTTTTCGAACGTTCGCTTATTTCAACTTTATGGGACAGACTATACGTTACAATCTTAATACGTTGCTATCATCGATGAGCTTATATGTTGCTTTATATTAACGAAATTAAAACGTCGCTTTATACGTTATTATTAATTGAATCCTTAACCAAAGACTGTTTTATCAGCTTTACAGTGGCGCCCAACGTGGGGCATTCTGCGAATTATCTTCAAGTTGCCTGAAATATTTATAAAATACGAGTTAATTTTAAGCATTGAAATTGTTAGCAAACGGCTGCAACTTATCAAAAATATAGATATAACTTCAGATTGCACAGGGACAGAGTGTTCTACGTCAGGGAGGACCTCCTAACCCAATCCATAACCATCCACCGCGAACATTTAATGTCAATCGAAACATGTATTGGCAACTTCACAGAAACGGGGAAGTGCAATCACCCCACCACATTAAAATGTGACCGAAGCCTAGCTCAGAACAGTCTCATCTTTACGGCAAGCACGTCACAAGAGCAGGACTTGGCATTACAAGTGAGAATACACCAGCATATGCGGGAGTTTTTGAATAGTGCCTCTTGGATTTGCCTCAGATGTGGATCTTGGATTTAGAGTGGCTGCTAGGTTCACAAGTGAGGGACAGCAGGAGCTAACAAAAAACTCACAGAAAGGTTCCAAAAAAGTCCAAACTCAGAACTGCACCTAAACTGTAAGAGAGAACCTCAAATGTTCTTTATTTAACTGAAGGCTATGTGTTTATAGTTCGTTTAGACGGCAATACATCCAACCCCCTCCCCCAAATCAATCGCTTCCCTATAATTCTCGGTATCTCTTTTCAGGTAAACGGGCATCAATAACTCTCAAAAATGTAAAAATTTAGACAATATAACATCAATCTTGAAAATTTTTGGTCCAATTGCGAGAGATTTTTGAAAAGTGATCAAGTCAGTTCGCATATCGAAAAATTACCTCTGATATAGAGAAAAGCGAGAAAACATTATCCTAAATTGTTCAATTTTGAAAATTTTTGGTCAATTTTGATGCAATTCAAAAAACTTAAGAAAATCAATACCGAATATTGATAAACCGTATTTTCAAGCTTAAAACCGTCCATTTTACTGGATTACCGTTCCGTAATCACGAATTTGCAAAAAAAATTGACCAAAATTTGAAACAATTGGACAAATGCATCAAATTTTGACAAATTTGTCAAAAAAAAAATTTCCAGCAAGAAGGTTCGTTAATTGAGTGAAACTTATTACTCAGAAAAAGTTGTGAAAATTTTCACAACCTCCGGCCTACAAAAAGCTATCGAATTCCCATAATTTTTCTCGTCGCTCGTTTATATACCGTTTTTCGTCCGCGTTCTTATCGTTCTTTATCTTTCCAATTCTCCGTGTTCCGTTTTTTTTTTCCAATAACGTCGCTCTCCCAAAACTTCGCTTTTCGTTTTCTTCGCTACTTTTCCGATTTTCGATTTAGTATATCAAATGTGATGAAGTATGTTGTTGCTTTTGCTGTAGTATGTTGAGTATGCTAGTATGCTGGTTTGTTGTTTAGGTCTTATAGCTTTCTAGGGTGTGACTTAATCTTATTCTCGAGTTACGGCTGGATTGTCCTGGATTTTTTCAACTTTACTAATTTACTAGCCCCCCTGTTGTAGTATATTAGTTTTTGCTGCTGTATGTTTGCGTGTAACTGTATGATTGTTAGTGGTTTGGTTTGTTGCCTTCTAGGGTGTGACTTAAGTTTATTCTGGAGTTACGGCTAGTAAACTCGTTGCTCTTTTCATCCATTTAGTATACAACTGCCTTGCGGTAAATTAGTTCGTTGTTTGTATATATTAAGCCCCATAATGACTTGTGCTAGTTTGCCTCTTGCAGTAGCATCTCTCCTCCTTCCTAGGGTGTGACTTAAGTTTATTCTGGAGTTACGGCTAGTTTGTTTGGTTGAGTTTGTTGCTGTAGTCTGCTAGCATAATACTTCCCGACCTCCCCGCTCGTTGCTTAATCGTCTCCCGCCCGTTGCTTTCCGTATTTCCGTTTCGTTGCGCGCTACTCGCTCAACGCCTCCGTTCTGTCCGTCTCGTTTCCCGTTTCTTCGTGCGTCGCTCGTTCAGCGTTTCCGTCCCGTCCGTTGCGTTACCCGTTTACTACCCGCGTTTTCTCCAGTTCCGTTCCGTTCCCTGTTGCGTTGCAAGCCGTTCGCCCGTCCTTGCCGCCCCGTCCGCTTCCTTTCCCGTTTCGTCGTGCTTCTTCCACCCAGTCTTCTTTCCCCGGTTGCCTGTATTCCTGTTTTGTCTCACGTTGCTTTCAAGCACGTTAGACGCCCTCTCCACTTTGTTACTCACTTTCGCCGAGTAATTCATCACTCGGTAACTTCTTTTCTGCTCTTCGACGTCTTGATTAACAAGTCATCGTCATTTGGGTTCGGTATAACCCTCATTCCACGTGTTCGGTTGAAAGTTACTCTACATTGATAAATTAGCCATTTCAATATCATGGCCGAACAGCAAGAAAAATTTAAAAAGCTCTTTAATGCAAGATCTAATCTAGAATCTGAGTTATGTAACATCCATAAGGACATCACAGATGCCATAGATCGTCAAGACAGGAGGGTTAAAGTTGAACGCTTGGTTTCTAAGTTGAAGGATGTTTTCAGTAAACTAGTGCAGAAGAATGAAGAACTATTTGACTTAGCCAGTAAAGCGGAGAACCCAGATTCAATTTACCCTGTCCTTGAGCAATGGTTGGATGATGTAACCAAGAACAATGATAAATTCTTGCTTGCGGCTAGAAGCTATATTGACTCAGTTGCTGACCGAGACACCGTATGTGAGGGCGTTAATCCTCAAGGGCAATCTAAGAGAAGTTCACGCCTAACAACATCATCAATGTCTAGCCAGCGTAACCATGAACTTCTAATGGCAAAACTAAAATGCGAAGAGGCCGAGAAACAAGAACAAGCTGCCATGCGCCTCGCTAAGCAAAAACACGAAATTGCCATGAGGAAAAAGAAGCTTGAAATACAAATGGAGCAGATGGCACTTCAAGAATTAGAGGAAGACTACCGCCAGCGTGTTGCCGCAGCTAAATTAGATGAGGCTGAATTAATGGATAACCATTCATTGTTTAGTCACCACTCAAGTGAACTGAATTTGCTTAAAGATAGGGGATCAGATAGAAGTCAGAGACTTGTTCAGGATTGGGTAAATTCTTTTCCAGCAGGTAATTCATTGACTGCTGCAAATGAGTTAATTTTTTCTCGTCCTGATTCAGCAACCGCTGACCCTCCTTTTCAAGATACTGCCACTAATCCTCCAGAAAACACAAATAATGTTGCCGGTAACTTGAAGCACCTTGAAAAGCTTTCTCAGTACATACGGCCAGGAGTTGCAATTTCTGTTGCTCAGCAAGAAGCGTTGTATCGGGAATACCTCCAGGCTCAACTGCAGCAACCACTCACTGATCAAAGAGTCGAGCAGGCACATAGTCCCTCAGGCAGTGGTAAGGTGAACCAAGTATCAGTCGACGTACAAAATGTTGCACTTCCACCACTTCAGCCACCTATGCAACCTCCCCGGCCACCTTCACCCGCTATGGCACCAACGAACGCCATCTTTGTACCTGATTTTTCAACAAACCCACAAATAAATCAATTCTTGGGTCCAAAAATCTCCAGTGTGCCTTGTCAGCTACATATGTCAATGCCTCATGTTCCGCAACAACAGAATCCACCTCAAAGTAACATTCAACACCAAAGACAAGTCCCTATTGCCCATTCCTCGCATAACGTACCTCCACTTCTAAACCCACTCGTGAACCCGCCTCCTGTATTCCCGCCCCAACAATTATATAATCCTCAGCCTCCCGTGGTTCCGTCGCCCATTCCAGCGACCGCAACAACATACCTACCCGTCCCCAACATTCCACAACAAAACATTGTCCATTCACCTCAAGCCCGCCTGTTACCATGCCCTACCGCACCCAAACTTCCCCTTAACCGTAACCCCGATTTAAATTCGTGGCGTTTCCCTCAGAATACTCCCCCAAATTTGAACCAGGCTAAAAATAATGCAACCGTCTTCAACAACGTTCAACCGAACCTACCCCCCAGGAACTGCTGACCCCACCGTCATCCATCCCATCTTGCAAATGAGTGCACAACATAATCCAAATAGCAACCACGCAGCAAACTGTAGCATCCCTTTTAACCCCTTTAGTACAACTACTAACATAGCGCCACCTTTTGTCACGCCGGTTATACATCCAATATACGGGCATACTGCTCCGATACCATTGTGCTGGGGTGGCCCACCGCATACCACGCCTCCAGCGCCAGCATCTGAAAATGCAAGTTTGATTAAAGCATTCACAGACGCCTTAACTAGCAAGAGAAATGACCCACTACCCGAATGGAAGTTGTCCCAATACAATGGGGATCCCCTACAGTGGCACGAATGGTATGGTCAATTTAAAAGCGCAATTGACTCTCAGTCCTTAACTGATGATGTAAAATTGACATACCTTAAGACCCTCGTAACAGGTAAAGCTAAAACAGCTATAGCTGAATTCGCCTACTGCGGCGCAATGTACAAAGACGCACTGAGGACCTTAGAACGTAAATTTGGCCAACCACAGGCGGTTGTAAGTGCACATTTGGACAAACTCAACAGCATTCCACCACTGAAGATGCACAATAGCGATAACATCATTAACTACTCGGGGTGTATTTCAAGTCTTGTCGGGGTATTTAAATCGCTGTCATACGATTCGGATTTAAAGAGTGCTGCGCTTCTCAACACTGCCGTACAGAAGCTACCACCCAATATGAAGGAGTCATGGTCACTCTTCACGGTCAAAAAGCATTGGGTGAAACCTAGTCTTCTTGATTTCAACGATTAGTTAAAAGAGAAGGCCGAAGCGCACAATTTAATTAAGAATACCGCAACTAAAGCAAGGACCGAGGATACCAACAACTCAGTAACAAGATCAAAAGTTGCTTCAAAGGCATTTCCCGCAAATACGCAACAGAAGAGTAACCCTAAGCCGCAACAGAGATCTCCGTCAACATCAATCTCTAGTTGCATTGTATGCAAAGGCAGCCACCGGTTGTGGGAATGCCTTGTCTTTAAGGAAAAGACCCCCACGCAGAGAGCCAAGGACGTGGCTGAGGCAAAGCTCAGTTTCTCTTGTTTGCGTGATAAACACATGTTTAGGCAATGACCAAGTCCCCGTAAATGTAGGAAAGATGGTTGCAACAGCCCCCATAACACCTTACTTCATGGAGCTGAAAAGGTTTTTCCAGCTAAACCCTCAAAAAACAACAACATCGATACTTCGAAGTCGAAGGCAGGTACAAGTAGGCCATCTACTGGTCAACAGCAACCAAGCAAAACAACCACTTTGTCTTCCGTGACGGATGTCAAAGGCCTCTTTCAGGTCACGGAACTGAAAGTTACTAATTCTTGTGGTACTAGTACTACGGCGTTGGTTTTATGCGATACCGCTTGCAGTAACTCTTGGGTGTCCGATAGTCTCGCAGCTAGACTCGGTTTGCAGGGTACCGCATTAAAACTTACCGTCAAGGGTATAAACACAGAAGAACTCATAGACACAAAGGTGGTTCAATTGACTGTGACACCTCATAAAGACCAAGACTTCGAAGCATTCACTGTGCCTTCCTTCGTGAGGGAAACATTAAACGTAGGTTCTGACATCATTGACGTCAAGTCCAAGCAAGAAACTTACCCACATTTGGCAGTTCTAGATCCAGTAAGATATAGCTATGGAGAAATTGAGATGATACTTGGACAGGATGTCTACCATGCCATCCGCCCGTTAGAGTATTTTTCAGCCGACGAAAAAAGCTCACCGTTCGCTGTCCGCTTGCCCATAGGTTGGGTTTTAAGTGGCCCACTCCCGTCAAGTTCAAGTTTAGTCTCGACGTGTTTCAAAGCCAATATTGAACAGGATTTTGAATTAGCTTGTCAGGTTAAATCTTGGTATGATATGGAATCGTACGGCGCGTTCAAGCAAGTTGACCCACGATCCGCAGCGGATGCTCGCGCGCAGGAAATACTTGAAACAACAACTTTCCATAACGGCCAAAGATACGATGTCGGTATGTTATGGGCTGATGACAACGTCCAGCTCCCGAATAAATACTTTTCATCACTGGTACAGCTCAAGTCTCTCGAAAAGCGGCTCTCGAGGGATACATCATTGAAAGAAAATTATGCTAATATCATCCGTGAAGACTTGGAAAAAGGTTACTTGATTACAGTCCCTGATGCTCACAAGGTCGAGCAGCGGTCGGATAAAGAGTGGTACCTACCACATCATCCCGTAATCAACCCGAACAAACCGGGGAACGTGCGTAGGGTATTAAACGGTGCAGCAAAATTTCACGGTACTTCTTTGAATAAATCTTTGCTCACTGGTCCCGACCTGCTCCAAAACCTAATCCATGTACTACTTAGGTTCCGTCAACATCAATTTGCCGTGTCCGCAGATATCGAGGGTATGTTCCTCCAAGTGGATGTCCCTGATTGGGACCAGCCATCACTGCGTTTTTTGTGGCGGGAGGACCCCACAAATGTTGTAGTGTATCAATACACGCGCCATATATTTGGGGCTAAAGACTCGCCCACATGCGCTAACTATGCACTGCAACGCAAGGCCCGAGACAATGTTAATCAGTACCCGGAAGCAACCAAATCCGTCCTAGAAAACTTCTACACGGACGATTACTTGGATTCGGTGGAGTCACCTGAGAGGGCTCTCAAAAGATCGAAGGAGTTGGTACATCTTCTCCATCTAGGTGGGTTCAAGCTTACTAAGTTTGTAAGCAACGTACCAAATCAGGCTGATCGAATTGATGTGTCAACTCAGTCTACCGAACCAAAATTAATTGCCTCATCTAAGGAGGATTCTTCGCACGTGCTTGGGTTGAAATGGGATCACAACACTGATACTCTAGTTGTGAGTCGGGGTACCTCCAGTACAGTAACTAAGTCTTTAACACAACGCTTGGTATTGAGCCTAGTGTCTAAGGTGTTTGATCCCATCGGCCTAGTGGCACCATTTACTGTTGGTGCCCGATTGTTACTAAAGGACATCTGGCGTGTCAGCGGGCAGCACTGGGATGAAGAATTACCAAAAGACACTGTTGAAAGGTTCCTCGAATGGAGTGTAGAACTACCCAAGCTTGCAGAAATCACTATACCGAGGAGCTACTTTTCGGGAAACTTTAAACACCTGGAACTACACATGTTTGGCGATAGTTCCCAAGAGGTCTTCAGCGCTGTTGCATTTCTCCGAGCTCAAGTAAACACGTCTAGTGGGCCAAAAACAGAGCTTGAATTTGTCCTGGGTGAAGCTCGCGTAGCACCTATGAAGGTGATGACAATTCCAAAGCTAGAGCTGCAAGCGGCTTTACTGGCCGCTCGGTTGAAACAAGATATCTGTCGAGCCCTTACTGTGCATGTCAACAAAGTTTATATGTGGACTTACAGCACTACTGTCTTGCAGTGGCTCAACTCCACAAACAATCAGCCAATATTTGTTGCAAACCGCGTATGAGAGATTTTAGAACACACTAGTGTTGACGAATGGAACCACGTTGCCTCAAGCGATAATCCAGCAGATGCCGGTACTCGTGGTATGTCCGCTGAGGTTTTGCAATCAAGTAGCTGGGTGAGGGGTCCAGATTTCTTAAGAACCAATGAATTCCCGTTCGAACCAAGCATCGAAGTAGTTAAAACATCAAACTTGGTATAGTAACTAAGGAAACTGAGGAAACCAATACATCATTGGCCGCATCCGTAACCAAGTCAACTAAGGAACCGCCCCCGCAACTAATTCCCTTCGATAAGTACAGTTCTTATCAGAAGTTGCTACGGATAACAGCGTACGCACTTCGCTTGTTACCTTCTCACGAATGTTACCGTAATGCCGATGGTAGCATCATATACCCCACGGAGCTTGACGAAGCCGAGCGTCATCTCTAGTATCTTGTGCAAGGGGAGTCATTCAATGCAGAGAGAAAAATTCTCCTCGAAAACAAACCCGTTAAACGGGTTAGCCGCATTGCTCCGTTATCTCCCTTTATTGGGCCAAATCGTCTAATCCGATCGGCCGGCCGCATCAAACGGTTGATCGAAGTTGACTTTAATCTAAAACATCCTATCGTTCTTGACGCACGCCATGCTTCTGTAAATTTGTTCCTCAGGCACACCCACGTTAAACATCATCATCAAGGTATTGACTACCTGAGGGCTAAAATGCAAGAACGTTATACCATCCTTAAGTTACGATCCTCACTGCGTTCAATTAAATCCAACTGCGTCACGTGCAGAATGTTCCGCGCTGCCACTATTCAACCCATTATGGCTGACCTCCCAGTAGAAAGACTCGCATACCAGTCTCCTCCCTTCACGAACACCGGGGTCGAATACTTCGGCCCGTTTTATGTTACCGTACGTAGGACTACCGAGAAGAAGTGGGGTTTCCTCTTCACATGCTTACCTACTCGTGCCGTTCATGTCGACATCGTTCCTTCCATGGACGCCAGTTCGTGTGTAATGGGAGTGGAGCGTTATGTCTCCCGTCGGGGTACACCTGCCATCATTTGGTCAGACAATGGCACTAACTTTGTTGGCACGGAAAAAGAACTACGCGAGAATATCGAGAAGTGGAATACCATCAACATCGCCGTCGAACTTGCCCACAAAGGCATTAAGTGGAGGTTCAATCCGCCCAGTGCGCCACACGAAGGTGGCATCTGGGAGAGGCTAGTACGTAGTTTCAAGCGCGTACTTTACACAATCCTTGGAACGCGTCGCCTCACAGATGAGACTTTAAGTACCACTTTTTGTCTGGTCGAACATGCACTTAATTCACGTCCGCTAACGCCCGTAAGTGCCGACCCGTCCGACCTAGGCGGATTAACACCTAATCACTTTCTCCTCGGTAACCAAGCACGTAGTCTTCCTTCCATCATTGGTGTAGAAGAGTTTGATCATCGTAAGCGTTACGCCCGCGCGCAGTCTTACGCTAACGCTATATGGTCTCGTTGGATCGGAGAGTACGTACCAGCGCTGAACCGACGTTCCAAGCGGCAGACGCCTGCCGAGCTTGAATTAAAGATCGGTGATTTGGTATGGGTAGTTGAAGAGTAGTAGTGCGAAAAGTGCCTTGTGTGCAGTATTAGTATTAGTGGGTGAAATATGAGTTATTTGTTGTAGTAGTGAATTAATTGAGGATGAAATATGGAATAACTGATGTAGTAGTGGAAAAAACGGGCGAAAAACAACGAATGTCCGTTAGCACTGAGTGTGGTTGGCTCCCCCGTTTTTCCAGTACTAGCTTCTTCTTGAGAACTTGCGGTCAAGTGAATCGACTTCTGCACTATCTGTTTCAAGATCCTTCTGACACGATGAAAAAGCTCCGTATTTATCGTTGGCACCATTTCGGGAATTCAGTACACGGATTTCTAGGTGGAAAATGTTAAAGCGTTCACGCAAGGACAGTGAAAGGGAACAAATCCTTGCTTTTGACCCAGTGAAAACACAGGGTCAAAGCCCTATTACTAATTATTAGCAGTACCGCAATTTTACTTACAGTTGTCGACCAGCGTTCGTATCGACGCCTCGAGCCGTGTCGATGTTTTATCAAAAAATTATGTAAGATTAGCGGTGAATAGCGGTGAAAAAAACTTTTTTCACCGCAAAGCGCCAGCATCTATTAGCGTTAAATGCGGTGAAAGCGGTGAAATTTTGTAAGATTTGCGTTGAATTTAGCGGTGGAAAATTTTTTTCACCGCATTCACCGGATTTCTTACAAAAAACAAACTTCTGTACAGAGGATTGAACCTCTACCTCCTGCGTGTCACCAACTTCGTATTCCACTGCGCCAACTGTTACTTACTTTTGCTATGATGATGGCGCGTTGATGGACTTACTTCGATGATGGCGCGTTGTTGGAACAGAACGGATTCGCAGATTCTTACAATCGATCTCTGCAGTAGGGCGAAAATTATTTTAGTGCTATGCAGTGATCGCATACGAGTATTGTTAGTAACTAAATAAATCCAAGCGAGAAATATACCAAAATGCGTCATTTTTCTTAGCCAATCAGAATCGAGTATTTAAATTACGTATAGAATTGCGTCTAATATACACAAAAGGTTCCGGAAAAGTTCGTATAACCTAATTTTAAGTAAATAATACCATGATATATATCGAATAAGGCGGTTTTCGGCTTAATATTTTTAGGTTCTTTAGACGATTGTTGATCAATTATGAACCGATTCTGACGTCAAAAAACATCAGACAAAAAACCAGTAAAAGAGCATCAAAAACCTTGCCGTCTAAACTCTCACTTGTTGCTATGTACGTTACAATCTTAATACGTTTCTATCATCGATGAGCTTATATGTTGCTTTATATTAACGAAATTAAAACGTCGCTTTAT
Organism: Convolutriloba macropyga; assembly: GCF_964194025.1. NCBI lineage: Eukaryota > Metazoa > Xenacoelomorpha > Acoela > Convolutidae > Convolutriloba > Convolutriloba macropyga. Next base: position 66,775,925 of record NC_134474.1, on the reverse strand, counting down.
ACGTTATTATGAATTGAATCCTTACCGAAAGACTGTTTTATCAGCTTTACAGTGGCAGATTCTTACAATCGATCTCTGCAGTAGGGCGAAACTTATTTTAGTGTTATGCAGTGATCGCATACGAGTATTAATTTAATTATTGTCGTTCAGTTAACCTGTCGTTGACCGGATGACTTTGGTGATTGAATGTTCTGCTTTTCCTGTGCATGAAAAAAGCTAGTTGGTTAAATCATGCTATTTCAACGTCACGAATAGGCTGTCTAAATTTAACTTTTCGATCTGTTTTTGACAAAGGCTCTTACAATTCAGTTGGCTATCCTTTTTTAATAAAAAAATGTAATTAAAGATTAATTTGTTATTAAAGATGTAATTTGTAAGTAACGATCAAAAAAGGTCTTTGAAAATCTCTCTTCTCTCATAGTACATCTGCTCTGTTTTCCAGTCAAGCATTATATTTAGTTGTTGTTCCTAGGTCTGCGAGGCTTTCAGCCCCCAAAATTTTATCATCTGTTTCCCCTTCTAAAGCTCTCCGAGCAATTCAGTTCAAAAATTTTGGATTTTATAAAGTCTCAAGTAGCTGTAACTTCTTTTTGCGCTTTTCCAAAAACATGAGGAACATTGAAAGATTCTCGGCATGAACAGGTATAGAGAGGTCTGCTAGCTTTGCATTCATACCTTATTTCAATTCATTCATAATTTTTGTGTTTTCGTAAGTCAACGTTCTGCGCAAATGCATTAAAACAACACTATTTGACTTTTTTGTCAATAAATCAATTGCATAGTTTTTTATGTCATCTGTTATCTCATCTTACTTCGTTTTTAGGTCATCATCTCTATCTCGCTTTACGATATCAGTTTTTCATCGCTGATCGACTTGATATATCCCTTCTGATCAATCTTAATTTTTGTTTTCAGCTGGCTGAAGAATATTTAGACCAATTTCACGGACAGGAAGACAAAAAATTCTTCATAGAAAAAAATCTCGGTTGTAATTGAAATGATGCACCTTAAATTGATTTTTTTTGTGATTCATTTATCTACAAACGATTTCTTTCGTTGTTATTAGGAGCAACATGGAATCCGTGGTGTCCTGACTTTAAATTAAATTTAATGCTGGACTGACTGCATTGGTGAGTCTTTTTGAAAATTTTGTTGCTTAAATATCCTAGCAAGCGCATTGAGATTTTTCAGTAATCCAATGCATTTGTCATACAGATTCCGTTACTGTATTTGTGGTAAGTTAGTGGGGCCAAATTACAGGATTTATTGTTTAGAATCATTTGCTATTCCGCGGAGCGAATTCGCTATTAATTTTGAAAAGTGAAAATCCGTTCTTCTGAGTGCTAAATATGTGTGCAATTGGCGGCACGAGTTTAGCTCTATTTTACAGATTTGTATTTCGCTTAGCGAATAAGGCTTATAATTGTGTTGGTACAATTGAGCGATTAGCGGAGCGAATTTCAGATTAAAAGAGAGACAACTAATCTTGAATTAAGAATTGAGAGGAATGAGCAAATTAAAATCAACTGAATTTGATCAACAATTTGATCACATCAATTTATCTTCAAACGCGGCAACACAAATCACAAGACTACATGAACAGACTGGATTTTCAGACAAAATTGTAAACAAATTGAATTAACGTGAAATATGAAGATTTGATCTTCAAACAGGAAACTGACAATGAATTTAGAAATAAATGATAAACAAAATGAACCAAATTAAAATAACTTAAAATTAAACAGATATGGTATACCCAAATCGATAGCCCCTTTTAATACAATGTCATACTATACCACAGCATTCATTCCGTAGTACACAATCAAAATTGTATACTTAACTTGAGGTCCAACTCACTGTCAGTCTATCTGAGATGTTGTTTCGCACGGCAGATGCACTTAACACAATTCCGAATTAGAACTTTCACTTATCTACTTTACTTGATGGTAAATACAGTTGTAAGTTAATTACTTGATTTCAGCAACTGTAAGCGAGTTGCAAAAAAAGAGAATGAAACAATTGAATCTCGAATTGCAAGAGTCACAACATATATGAACAAATAATATCCCGATGCGGGAAAGAGGGCAACAGACCTACACGTGAACATGACTAACTTAGGGTATTAAAATGAACTTAAGTTGACCATATGAAATTCATTTTAACCCATAGTAAACTCATAGTATTTTAATTTAGTGCAGTAAAACTCTTTTACGATGTACTTATTTCAATGTTGTGCTTATTTCGAAGGACGATTAAATTAGAAGTCAAGTTAAGTTCAATTTACTTACCTAAGTTCGTCATGTTCACGAGTAAGTCTGTTGTCCTTTTTCCCGCATCGGGAAACTATTCGATGAAATATGTTGTGACTCATATAGTATCTTAGTAGTCAATGTAGTAATTTAGGATACTAAAATGAACTTAACTTGACTTCTTATAATCCTCCTTCGAAATCAGCACAACATTAAAATAGGTACATCGTATAGGAATTTTAATGCACTAAATTAAAGTGACTTCACTATCTGCAACATTTCACCTCTTTGACGAATTTAAAATTGCACTATTGAGAAATTCTAATAACAATAGTGATAATATTTTAATACTTATTCACCGGTTACAAAATTATTAACGATATATTTACTGGTTACGATAGCTAATGACAAATAATAAATTAAATGCAGTTTAAGTTTTTTCAAGTTTTTTTTCAGATGCGAATGTTCCTCATCGAGAATGAATTTCTCATAGGGGCTGTGATCCGAAGGCCGGATGCTTAGATCCGTTGGTGATACTTCTCCAATGTTTGGCGAGGGACATGGATTTAGTATAGGTTCAACCTGTGCTGCAGTGTCGATGACAAGTTGGACTACAGAAGGCTATATAGATTAAATAGTGCCCACACGTCTTCTTCGTCTTGGTTGCATCCAGTTTGGGGGGCACGAATTCGTGGATTCGCCAGTTGAATCACCCTCGTTGAACCCCAAATATTTCGGGTTTTTTTCTTGTACGTTTCGACGTTTTGGTAGCATTTGTTGAAGCAACTCTATAAGGGCTGACGGTGATGGGAGCTCCAGTTTTTGTGACGTGTTGGTAGGTGGCGCTGTAATAAGTGGTTGGGCGGCTGTGTCTTGCGAGGCGAGATTGTTCGGAACTTGAATAATTTTGTTTTGCGGAGCGATATTGGCCGGAGCTTTTGGCATACGTACCCGATTTGCGCGAGCGAATTGTCGATGATACTCCGCTTACAGTATCTCGTTTGGGGAGCTTCATTTTGCCATTTTCTTTTTGAATACGAGTAAAATTCTTTCGTATGGCAGAAGATCTTTGCTTCTGTGGACCTCGTCTGTTTATATAGTCTTGCAGCTTCGTCTTTCTTTCGTCCCTAGTGCCAAATTTCATAATATCGCTGTGGCGAACTGTCACGTCTAATTTTCACGGTTCAAGGATGACGGAGGTGTATTGATATGTTTTTTGTACAACAGATCCAGGAGCCAACACCTCATAAAGTCTGCCTAATTTTTTTGGATCTTTTGTTAGGGTGGCGTTTCCGGGCGATATTAATTTGAACTGGGATTCTTTTAGCGGGATCGCCCGATGTAGTTTTGATGAGCGGAGGAAACGGGATTCCTTATCAATAGCATTTCGTTCTCTGGTCTGTGCATCTTGTGTAGCCTTACACAAATTTCGTTCGATCTCGTCGTCACTGCGGTATGCTCCCCACTGTTCTTCGGGAAGGAATTCGTTGGGGGTTACCGTTTCCTCGTCTAAAAATTTAGTTAAGGTTTTCTCATAGCTTAAATCGGAATATTTATGTGTTGTAATAATATTGCTGAGCGGAGGGTTAGCACGACGACCAAAATTGGATTCGAAAGGCGACATCCCAGTAGTCTTTTGTTTGCATATGCGAAGCTGTTATTGTACTGTTTGAAGCGCTGCTATACGGGTGAACGAGTTTGTCTCTTTATGTGCTTCTTTTATACATGCAAGACGGTATTTTATAGAACTAATAAGTCTTTCTGCTTAACCAATTGCCCGGTACTCATTTGTTGGGCTGGGATTAAATTTATTTTGTTTTTTGAAAAAAGCTTTTTTTACTAGGTTTCCTATGAGCGAGCTTGGTTAACTCTTAAAAAACAAGGGACTCAGTGAAATTTTAAGTAACTCAAAAAATTTTATAACAATCGAAGCGTTTGCATTTTCAACAATTTCTGCGGATTGATATTCAGAATCTCTGTCAGTACATGTTATAATATAAATTTCATGTTCTTTGTCATTATTAATAGAGCCTGCAAAAACTATTCGTATTTCTTGGTTAGAGACTATAAATGGCTTATGAGATTGATATTGCCTAGCGAGTATAACTGATTGAAGGTTGTCACTGATCGCAGTATATAATTTACACTCTATGGAACGGACAAGTAGGTTGCGTTTCATGTATGTCCACTAACAATGTTGGGCCATACAAACCATTCCCCAGCTTCCCGGGTGACTAGCATGTAGGTCCTCGATGAGCGCTCCTTTGAGTGCGTTGGGGCTAGTCACCTTCTCATCCATACACACACAGCCGCTACTAACGCGAAGGTCACGCCAATAAGTGTGTAGGTATGGGTTTAACTTTTCCTCGTCTGATCAGATAATGCACTCTCTCACTTCTTTGGCACTGAATCTTTGCTCGTCAGGGATGCTATGAGTGTCTTGCTGAACACTTCGCCGATCACTTTTTCAAATGACAAAACATGAGGGCCATCTGTCAGAGGGGTACTGAGATTCGAATTTGAGGGTGATTGTCGGGGCGTATTTGTTATAGTGTCCGTTGTAAAGGATCCGCGGGGCGAAGCACTGAATGAAGTTTTGAATGCGCATTTTCCTTCCATTGCTGAGATTTGGCTCATTGTTGATGAATTTGAAATTGAGCTCATTGAATTGTTGTTGGGCTCGTTTATAGAGTTAAAAGGGGCAATTTTTTTTATTGTTTACCAATTGAGCACGTGAAGTATTCAAAGAATTTTAGTCTCAGTATTAATTAGGAAAAGTGTGTTTGACCTGAGCTTGATTGAGAGACCTGGTTGTTTTACTTCATGAAATTGCAGTGAATTTTGGTCAGCGCGAGACGCTTTATTAGTATTTCGCTACGCAAAATTCGGTATTTGAGGATTATTTGGTAGTTTAGAATGAATAGTATATGTAGTAAGCGCTGCAAGTAACGCATTATTTGATTGCAAATAAGTGTGAAATGCAGATTTGGTGTTCATTGTATGGTTATTATTTGCTCGTATAGTTTAACTAAAGTTTTGCTGGGCAAGTGCTAATTGATTTTGAGTAAAGAGTACTTGCGGTGCATGATAACTATTAAAATTAGAGTGGTTAAATTGGATTAATTTTGAAGTACAAGGTCACTGGACGAGTATTAAAACATTTTGAGGCAAGCATACTTGCTGAGCAAGATTAACTTGTGAATGAGAAGAAAACTTTGTGGATAATTTACGAGTAGTAATTTGCTTTGCTAGTGGATTTAAGTTTTGAGTTAAAGGTACAGTCGGTGCAGAATCTATGTTCAATATCTGATCATCATGAATAGGTTGTTCTGTTGTGTGCGTCTGCGTATCAGGTATATTATCTTAATAAAATTTATTGAAATGAAAAATGGAAAGATTTTGTTATTTTGGTAATGATTTAGAATCTAATTGTATTCTTGATAAGTTAGCAACTAGAAATTCGTCATCTAAATCTGAATTACTTTTTGCTGGTTGATATGGGGTTTGAGATATAACATCTACAAGACCTTTTTGGCTCCCGGTAATTGTTTGATTTTAATTTCGAAAAGTAAACGACGATCTACCCATCTTGACAAACAACTATTGTTAGATTTGTTAGAACGATTATTTGCTTAAAATGAAAGAAGAGCTCAGTGGTCACTCAGAAAGGTAATTTTCAAAATATTCTATAGACCAGACTATATAATTCTTGCTCATTAGTACCGTATCGTTTTTTTTACTATTTTAAAATCTGGAAGCAAATGATTTTGGCCTCCAATCATCAACTGTCAGTTGTTCGAGTGCCGCTCCGAAACCTGAACAAGAAGCGTCAAATTTGATGCGTGTTTTGAGTTGCGGGTTGTTCTCAGTGTGATTTGCGATGCGTGATTTAATAGCGTTATATTGAACAATACGTCCAAGTATCTTTAGTTGATTTACGAAGTAGTGGTCTTAGAGTGTGGCAGAGTTTAGCTAAGTTGGGACTAAATTTACTGATGTAATGTACAGAGCCGAGACAAGAACACAGTTTCTTAAATGGTTGAAGCGAAAGAATGGCAGAGGTTTTAGACTCAAGTGGGGATATTCCAGATTGAGTAATATTGTAACCTAACCACAAAAATTCTTGTTTGGCAAAATAACATTTTGTTAAATTTATGAGAACACTGTCTGCATTTATTATTTCAAGACAAACTGTGACCATTTCAAAATGATCTTCTTCGGAACCTTTTCTTACAATTAGTATGTCGTCAAGACAACAGAAAGTGTCTTTGAGGATTATGAGCGTATAACTCATGGATTTTTGGAACTCGGCAGGTATATCGGTGAGTCCATAAAAACCAGTTTTGATTCGATACGTGCCTGTTATGTCACCACTTACAAAATTGAGATTGCAGTGTTTTGCGGTGTCGGGATGAAGATTTAACTGACTGTAGGCATATTCAAGGTCTATTGTAGAGAGGAAATTTTATCAGATGGTTCTGTTTTATAATCTGTAATTATTTGAGATATAGAATTGATCAGTGTTTCAATGTTTTGCATCTGATGCTTGTTTTGGGTAGATAGATTCCTTAAGAATTTTTGAACCAAGGGCTAGTTTTATAGTTTGGTCTCTTTTGTTTTGACTGTAATAACAATTGGAGAAAAAAAGTTTATGAACAGTTATTAAGTTTTTCTACATAGTATTTTTTTTAATTTCAATGTTAATTCTGTCTTCAAAATTAATAGGTACTCTTCTATCTTTTTTGAGGTTCCGGTTGAAAATGTTTGCAAAATTTTGATTTTAAAATATGTACTTTAGATCGTCCGATGCGTGAATTAAGTTAAGATGTGGAAATTGATTTGATATTCTGGTTTTAAATGGAGATTGTACACTGATGGTGTTGATCATATTACCTTTGACTGAGTTTAATGTTTTGGTAACTGATATGCCGATCGCATCAAAGAGATTTCTGCCAATGAGTGGTTGGCGTCTTTGACTACAACAAATTCATCATTTTTGATTAGACAATTACTTTCTACTGGCGTCTGCATCATGCCGATTACAGGAATGGGCTCATAAGCAAAAGTTTTGAGATCTTTAGAGAGTACAGTTGTCCGCCATCATGAGGGGGATGAGTTTTCAATTGCTTTTGAAGCAAGTGATTCTTTGAGGATACTGCAGATACTTCTAGAGTCAATGAGAAGACCCACTTTTGTATTTCCATTTTGTAGAATCGTGTTTTTCGGTTCAATAAGCAGGGCATTGATCGCAATGCTGGCCACCGTATTGTCATCAGAACGATTGTAATCAGAAACACATTCTGGGTTATAAATCGTGTTTAAAACAGCATTAACATTTTCAGTTGTGTTATCAGCAACAGAGTTCACATTGGAGCTCGGGATGAAGTTTTTGGTGCGGATTTTCCTTTAATTGCTGAGATTTAGCTCATTGTTGTTGAATTTGAGGGTGAGTTTATTGAACTATTGTCCGACTGGTTTAGAGAGCTTGAATGTGCAAAAAGCAATTTTTTATTGTTTAGCAATTCAGCACGTGAAGTATTTAGGGACTTTGAGTTTTTATTATTAATTACAAAAAGATTGTGAATTGAGCTTGATTGACAGACCAGTTTGTTTTTATGAAATTGTGGTGAACTCTGATCAGCGAGAGACGGTTGATTACTACTTGGCGACACAAAATACGGTATTTGAGCAGCATTTGGTAGTGTAGAATGAACAGTATTTGTAGTAAGCGCTGCAAGTAACGGGTTATTTGATTGTAAATAAAGGTGAAATGCAAATTTGGTGTTCATGGTATGGTTTTTATCTGCTTGTAAAATTTGACTAGAGTTTTGCTGGGCAAGTGCTAATTGATTTTGAGTAAAGAGTATCTGCGGTGCATGATCACTATTAAAATTAGAGTGGTTAAATTGGAATAATTTTGAAGTACAATGTCGCTGGACGAGTATTAACACATTTTGAGGCAAGCATACTTGCTGAGCAAGATTAACTTGTGAATGAAAAGAAAACTTTGTGGATAATTTATGAGTAGTAATTTGCTTCGCTGGTGGATTTAAGTTTTGAGTTAAATGTGCAGGCGGTGCAGAATCTATGTTTAGTATTTGATCATCATGATTAGGTTGTTCTGTTGTGTGCGTTAGCGTATCAGGTATATTATCTAAATAAAATTTATTGAGATGAAAATCGGAATTAGTTTTTTTTCTGGTAATGATTCAGCATCTATTGGTATTCTTGATAAGGTAGCAAGTAAAAATTCTTCATCAAATTTTGAAATACTTTTTGCTGGTTGATATGGGGTGCGATATAAATAGACTACTAAGCCCATTTTCGCTCCAGGTCAATGTTTGATTTCAAATAGGAAAGGTAAAAGACGATCTACCCATCTTGAAAAACGACTATTGTAAGATTTGTTAAAACGAAAGAAGAGCTCGATGGTCAGTTATAAAGGTAATTTTTAAAAATATCTTATAGACCAGACAACTCCAAGTATTTCTGGCACATTAATATTGTATCGTTCTTCATTATTATTTAAAATCTAGAAGCAAATGATATTGGCTTCCAACAATCAACTGTCAGTTGTTCAGGTGCTACTCTAAAACCAGAACGAGAAGCGTCACATTTGATGCGCGTTTCTAGTTGCGTATTGTTCTCAGTGTGATTTGCGATGCGTGATTTAATAGCGTTATATTGAACAATACGTCCAAGTATATTTAGTTGATTTACGAAGTAGTGGTCTTAAAGGGTGGCGGAGTTTAGCTAAGTTGGGAATAAAGTTACTAATATAATGTACAGAGTCCAGACAAGAACACAGTTTCTTAAAGGATTGAAGTGAAGGAATGGAAGAGGTTTTAGACTCAAGTGGGGATATTCCAGATTGAGTAATATTGTAACCTAACCACAAAAATTCTTGTTTGGCGAAATGACATTTTGTTAAATTTATGAAAACACTGTCTGCATTTATTATTTCAAGACAAACTGTGACCATTTCAAAATGATCTTCTTCGGAACCTTTTCTTACAATTAGTATGTCGTCAAGACAACAGAAAGTGTCTTTGGTGATTATGAGCGTATAACTCATGGATTTTTTGAACTCGGCAGGTATATCGGTGAGTCCATAAAAACCATTACAAAATTGAGATTGCAGTGTTTTGCGGTGTCGGGATGAAGATCTAAATGACTGTAGGCATATTTAGGGTCTATTGTAGAGAGGAAAATTTTATCAGATGGTTCTGTTTTATAATCTGTAATTATTTGAGATATAGAATTAATCAGTGTTTCAATATTTTGCATCTGATACTTCTTTTGGGTAGGTAGGTTCGTTAAGAAATTTGAACCAAGGGCTAGTTTTATAGGTTGGTCTCTTTTCTTTTGACTGTAATAACAATTGGAGAAAAAAATTGGTATGAACAATTATTAAGTTTATCTATATGTCCTTCTGTGATTAATTTTTAGCATCAGTGTCAACTCTGTCTTGTAAATTAATAGATATTCTTCAACCTTAGTAATGTTCCCGTTGAAAATTTTGAGTTTACAATATTAACTTTAGATCTTCCAATACGTGAAATAAGATGTGGAAATTGATTTGATATTCTGGTTTAAAATGACACTGAATACTGATAGTGTTGATCATATTACCTTCGACTGAGTTTAAGGTTTTGGCATCTGATATTCCGAGCGCATCAAACAGATTTCTGTCAATGAGTGGTTGCCGTCTCTGACTACAACAAACTTAGCATTTTTGATTAGCCAACAATTACTTTCTACTGGCGTCTGCATCATGCCGATTACAGGAATGGGCTCATAAGCAAAAGTTTTGAGATCTTAAGAGGGTACAGTTGTCAACCATTGTGAGGGGGATGAGTTTTCAATTACTTTTGAAGCAAGTGATTCCTTCAGGATACCGCAGATACTTCTTCTAGAGTCAATGAGATGACCCACTTTTGTATTTCAATTTGACGAATTGTGTTTTTCGGTCCAATATTCAGGGTGTTACTTTCAGTGCCGGCCACCATATTGTCATCAGAACTGTCGTAATCAGAATTACATTCTGGGTAATAATTCTTGTGTAAAACAGCATTAACACAATTTTTGGTTGTATTATCAGCAATAGAATTCACATTGGAGCGGGCAGTTGTTGTAGATGTGGATTTTGGTTTACGACACACGGTTTACGACAATGGTTTTGAAGACCACAGTTGTTACATGTTTTGCCTTTAGCAATACATATTTCTTATGATTTGCTGACCAAGTGAAGCCGCAATTTCGACACAATTGATTCGCCGATCGAGTTTTTAGTTTAAAGTTTGGGCGTTGATTCAAGTTACGAAACTGACGCTGTGGTATTATAGCATTCACTTGTAGATTAGGCTGACTGTTTGTGATTTGTAGTTGATTGCGCTGACCAATTTCCATAATAATTGCCACTCGTAATGCTGGGACAGGTTCGACAGTTTTCTTCAATAATTCTTTCTGAATTTCAGATTTTTGCATGTTATCAATAAAAAGATCTTTGATTAAGGTGTCTTCTTGGTTTGCAAGTTCGCAGTTTTCTGACAATTACCTCAATTTTCCATAGAGATGTTCAATGGATCCTCCTTTTGTTTGATTTGTTGTAAGAAGCATATACCTATCGAATGTGATATTTCGTGGTTAAATGATTGCTTCCTCTATGATTCGCCAAAATTCTTTAGTGATCAATGTATCCACCATGAGGTGCGAGTTGGGGCTAGATACAATTCTCATTCCTTATGTTCCAAGGCTGAGTTATAACACAGAAACGGCTTTTCGACCTGTTCTTTTCCGAGGTTTATTACCACAGATGATCCCAATTTCTGGTTGTCGTTGGCAGCTGTTTTCCAAATTCAATTCTGATTGCGCGTGTTTAGCCAGTTTTTCGCGATCTGATTGAGAAGATGATCCTTGAATTGTGTTTTTGCATTTTGATTCGGGCGGGAATTGTATGCGTTCTGAGTGAGGACCATGTAGAATGTCTAAAGTGATGTTTTCTGTGGCTATAAGGGCCAACTTCGCCTGTATCTGCCACTTTTTCCAATTGTGAGATCAAATGTCAAACTTCGCGGTCGAATGAATGCCCCCTCCATGATTCGCAAAAGTTTTGTACTGGTCAACGCATCCATTTTGAGGTGTGGGTTGCGATTACATACAATTCTCTATCCTTCTATTCCGAAACTGAGTTATAACATAAAAACTGTTTTTCGATCTGCTTGGTTTCAAGATTTATAACCACAGATGATCCCAATTTCTAGTTGTCGTTGGCAGCGATTTTCTTAACTCATCCTAAATTCGCGTTCTAGCCGGTCTTTCGCGTTCCGGTTGAACAGATGATCCCTGAATTGTGTTTTCGTAGATCGGATTGGCAGTTGTACGTGTTTTGTATGAGGACCATGTAGAATGTCCAAAGTGATGTTTCTTTGGCTAGGAGTGCCAACTTTGCCTGTATCTTCCACTTGTCCCATTTGAGAGGGGGGTCCGAGCTTGTTTTTTCCCAAAAGGGCTCTATGCCTAATGGAACTCTTTTTTGAGCAGCTGACTGCGCCATGTCGTACACAATCAAAATTGTGTACTTAACTTGATGTCCTAACCACTGTCAGTCTATCTGAGATGTTGTTTCGCCCAGCGTGTGCACTTAACGCAATTCCGAATTAGGATTCGCTTAGCGAATTACCCATCTTTCACTTATCTACTTTAATTGATAGTAAAAACAGTTGTAAGTTAATTACTTGAATTGAGCAACTGAACGCAAGATGCAAAATAAAGAGAACAAAACAAATGAATCCCGAATAGCAAGAGTTACAAAATATATGAACAAATAATTTCCCCGGTGCGAGAAACAGGGCAACAGGTTTACACGGGATCATGACTAACTTAGGGTACTAGATTGAACTTAACAAGACTTCTTATAACTTTGAAGTCCTTTCTGAGTCAATGACGAGAACTTTCTCTGTCCCGAAAGGTAGATCAAGATGAATAGATGACGTGTTCGATACCAAATCATTGTTCTAAAAATAGCTGCATGTTCTTGCTTTGCTCTGAGGTCTCGTATTAGGTTTTTCATTTTACTCAACCCTTTTTTGTCTTCGCAAAACTTTACCGATGTAAACGATCTATCGTTCATACGTATGGGCAAATATCCAGAGTGATAAATCTGTATGCGCTATTGTAGTCACGGAAATACAGGTTTTCTTTAGCAGTTCGTTTGAATGGTTTTTTTAAATTATTTTGGAACAGATTGCAAGATGAAGAATTAAACGAGGTCACAAGCTGGCGCAATTCCTCTCCATCAAGGTCAAATGGTCCGTTACTTTTAATTTTTCATGTGGAGGCCCAATGGATAACGGTTGCCTTCAACCTCTCAAATTTTGCAATCTGACAAAGTAAAGAGTTGAGGGTATTGTCCTGTATAAAATAATGAGGTGGGAACATCTTGCTTATAAGCTGCTGTGATTTTTTTAGTCGCTAGAGTTTTCGTGGTATTTCCATGATTTCCTTTTTCATCTATTTTAAAATCTCAAACATGTAAATTCGAATTACCCCAAGGCTAAAGTTACATGTTGTAATATTATAAATCAACCATACTACATCTTTCCTTTGAATAACTGAACATGATATTTAAAAAAATTAAGGTTCAGTTTCTAGTTTTCTTGAATTAATTTATAAAAATAAAATTTTGAATACTTAAATTTTTTTGTCCATTGAAACTCGTTTCTGTCTTTTTTTCATATCTTCCTTTAATTCTTTTTAATTTTTTTTTATTTCTCCTTTCTTAGAGCTCTTGGAAGTTTATTCAATTTCCGAACGAAGTTTCTTATAAATGAATTTTCACTCCAATTTGATTTACATTTTGGTGTGAGCGAAAAATCGTATGTACGATTATTTATTTTAATTTCAACGTCTCCGATTATTCTGAATTTCTTTTGGTCTTGTATGTTTGTTTGTTGAACAATATCGAAACGTCTATTTAATGAAATTTTTCATATTTGATGTTCTGCGGGAAGTGTTTTATTTTCAAGAAGTAGTTTATGAGCACTGTCATATTTTGTTTGAATAAAGCAAACTTTTGAGCCCCATCAAATTTGTTTGTTTTTTCTGTCAATTGAGTAGGATGGCAAACTTTGAAAAAATATTGCGCTAAATTATAAATGCAACAAAACAAGGGATCACAACACAGAGATTTATTCGAGCCTTGAAAGGTATTTGATTGCGTATCAGATAAATTGATCTGATAGCTAAGCCATTTTACGGATCACTTTATTAAGTTGTTTTTGGAATGTCATTTCTTTGTCAAGAATAAGACCTAAGTATCTGCATTCATCTGTTGGTTTCAATGAATGACTTTTAAACTCAACGCATTTGACAGTTGGTAACTTTTCATTTTTGAAAACCTTTATTTCTGTTTTCCCTTCATTTAGAACTGACTTGTTTTGTTTCATATATTTTTCAGTTTCTATCGATATTTTTTAGCCTGTGCTCCTGGTCATTTTTGCATTACATGAAACTGCTGTGTCATCTGCAAATTGCAAAAACATTTCCGTTTTTCCTCGCCGAAGTCATTTACATAAAGTATGAATACTCGTGGTCCTAGTACAGTACCTTGTAGAACACCGTGGTTTATAATTGTCCAGTCGGATTCAACTATTCCGTTTCTAACACACTGTTTCCTGTTAATTAGAAACGAATTCAATAAGATTCTCGCGTTTTCTCCAAAACCATATTTTTCAAATTTGTGAATGAAAACGTCCAAGGATATCGAGTTAAAAGCTTTGGTTAAATCCAAAAAGATTTTTACTGACAGATTGCTGATACAAATATTAAACAAATCTTTTTTAGCGCATTTTATTGATTGGGAACTTCTTTTCTGGTGTTTTTTGCAAACCGAATTTTTTAAATATTTATAAATTCAATTTTTGTTCTGGTTCTTTTCTTACACCGCCCTTTGCTCTGCAATGAGTTAACCAATCTCAACTGATATCCACAGATCGGGTCTCATTTCAGTGGTCGTTGAAAAAAAACATCATTGCATATTTTGGTTGCTGCAAAAATCATGCGCCGAATGACGAAAACAGAGTTCATTGCAGTTTCGGCTTTCTTTTGATCTTCATTTGCTAACAAGATTATGTCAAGCATTTTGGTGAGCTTGAAGTGAACTTTTCTTTAAAAAGTTTCTCTCCTCCAGCGCACTTTTTAAAATAATTTCATGCAAAAACTTGTTTCAATTCTGCAGTTTTCCTGAGACAACAACTGGAGGCAGGCTTGAATGTTTTGTCTCTCAGCTAGATTTGAGTTGAGGTTGGTTTGGTCTGTTATATCTTGCATTTGGGCGTTAACTTCCTGCATGGTCGATGTTGAAATGTGGGCGAAATATTGCTGAAATTTTTTGCATGTTAGTTCTAAGGCAGTACCATTAGACCCCGCCTATTGGAACACTTTTGGAACAATTGCTCGCAGTTCTTGAACATTTAGACAACTATTTTGATTAAATTTTTAAAAATATTTATAATTTTCAACCAGAAACTTCTCAGTTTCCGCGACAAACTGAATAAAGTGAATCTGTTATGCCAAAAAAGAATATCTTGATTAGTTGAGATAATTGTTTGGGGAAAAGGTTAGATCTGAAGAACAAATGCATCTATGAGACAAGGTACTGCATTCTTCGTGGCAATCATCTCTTTGCTACTGTCAAACGAGATTTTGAAACGGCCAGAAAACATCTCTTGGTTGAAAGAGGAGAGCTACTCAAAAGCACCTTTTTGTTGAAAGTTGAAAAGCGCCGCAAGTTAAAGCAAAAGGACTAAGTTCCAATTTCGCTCCGTGAATCACAATCACAATTCTAGTTGCATTCAGCTACCGCGCATCGCAAGTGCCTACCAAAACTTAATAGCGTACGACACATTCCAATTTTGTCCAATCAAATTTCTTCGATTCTTTTGCTCGGACAGATTAGAGTTGATCTAAATTACAGTTGATCTAAACAACCCCCCCCCCCCCCCCCCGGGTTAGTTCAACCCCAATCTGACAGAGCAAAAAGTCTCGTTTTTATGTAAACTTCAACTCGGACTCCGACCGTGCCAAAAAAGTCCATATTTTACCCCCATTGCTTTAGGAATTCGAAACTTAGGCTAGGGTAAATTGAACACAGATATTTCATTCCAATCATGTCAAGCTGGTCTTAACACGCAAACGAATTAGTTAGTTCATATTTTTGAATCCATGCTCTAAGACTTGTAAAATTAATATCAAGCGCACGTTCATTTAGTTCACAACAAAAACTTCAAAGCAAAAGCTTTCTGCTTATTAAGTTGATTTGTTATCTTAAAAGACACTATAATTGAGATCATAAAAGTTCGGAGTGATTAGTCAAAAAGTATGGTCTCTTTGCCAACAAGATTATTCTGTCTTTTTGTTTATTTCAAATTGAAACATTTGCAGCTTTGATTGAAAATTTAAATAAAATCTAACGAAGCCACACAACTCTCTCCTACGTGCGTTACCTTTGTGGTAGCCCGTACAAAAATAAATTTAAAAGAACGGACTATAATAGCTATTAAACAATCTAATTGAAACTAAGAATTGAAATGACTTCACGTAAGTTGATAAATTGCAGTTCGTTTGAGCTTTCAGATCGAGCAAAATTGACCAATCAGATCGAGCAAAAAATAATAAACAGAGCACTACGCCGTATAAAAACAAGATTCAAACCATTTTAATCATTCTTTTAAAAAATTTACAATCACAGCTCAACAAATTGAAGTAGGTTGCTTTAACACAAAACAGTTTTGAATTATTTAGTTTATTTATTTCAAATTGCTTCTAATATGATCACTGTACTTTGAGAAATACTAAAATATAGATCGTGATAAGGATTTTCTCTAGCTTCGATGTTCTAAATGTCTAACCCAATGTTTCATGTTTTGACTCTTTTTTCAGCTCCAATTTTATATTTACCAATATTATTGTAATAAAGTTAAAGTTTCATAAGTTTAGTATTAGTAAATTGAAGTCTTTAATTCTACTACTATAAAAACATACAACTACTACTACTACTACTACTACAACTATTAGTAAATGTTTTCAAACTTTTTAGACCACTCAGTTTCGATCGAGATGATTCGACAAGTCGTTCTCACTCTGCTAGTGATCGGAATCATCCAAGCAGATCTCTTTGACGGCCTTCAACAACTGCCAGCAGGTTACTTTGAAAAAATAGGGGGGCGACGAGGGGAGCCAGCGCGAAACATGATCCGTCAAGCAGTGCCCAGAGGTTTCTATGACCGTCTAGCGTGGCGAAGAGGGTACCCAGAGCGCGAGGCGCAGTGGTAATTCAACTGCGAGACAATTTTCAATAAAAACGTACATTATTTTGAGGAACTACTCAATTATTTTGAGGAACTAAACCATTATTTATAAATAACTTTCATATTAAAAATCATTTGTAAATACTTCAGGATTGTTGTTGAATTGAAGCTATAAAATTACCTTGGGTTCTTGAGGAAAAATCAGTGTTAGATTGATAGAAGGAAAAATGGTCGTCTGAAGAAATATTGAAATGGACAAAGAGATAAGGACAGAATTCAAACTCTGATTAATTTTTAAGTTGACATTTTTGCGCGCGGTCGATAAATTTGACATTTTTGCGCGCGGTCGATAAATTTGGCATTTTTGCGCGCGGTCGATGAATTTGACATTTTTGCGCGCAGTCGATAAATTTGACATTTTTGCGCGCGGTCGATAAATTTGACATTTTTGCGCGCGGTCGATAAATTTGACATTTTCGCGCGCGGTCGATAAATTTGACATTTTTGCGCGCGGTCGATAAATTTGACATTTTTGCGCGCGGTCGATAAATTTGACATTTTTGCGCGCGGTCGATAAATTTGACATTTTTGCGCGCGGTCGATAAATTTGACATTTTTGCGCGCGGTCGATAAATTTGACATTTTTGCGCGCGGTCGATAAATTTGACATTTTTGCGCGCGGTCGATAAATTTGACAGACGCAACTTTCATTGTCAAGGTGCGTCTAAAAACTTGGAAAAGGAATCTTATATGCATATGTATTTTATTACTTACTAAATAACACTTATTTCTTTTAACAAAAATCTATACTTTGTCACTGTCTTCCGCATAAAAAAGTTCACGAGGTCTAAAACTTGCCTTTACGAAATTCGTTATTAAACAATTTTGAGATATCTTAAAATGCCAGAAATTTATCACGCGCAAAGATATGACTAATTGATAATCATCAATTAAGTTTTGAAAACAGAAATTAATAATCGTGGGATTTTCTTGTAACTATTTACAAGTCAGGTTTTTTTTTCCATTTCTGCGTTAAACATCGCGTTAAATAATGACAACTGAAAGTTCATTTAAACTCGCCCAAAAACTGTTTAATAAGTAATGTGACCCCCATCTCCTCAATAATTAGACGATTCGAATTTTCAAGAATAGTAGAAAATGACCCAAATGTTTTATTTCTTCAACCTCAATACTCAATGATTCTTCCGAGATAGCAGACAAAATAGTCCAATAAAAGCAGACATAATAGTCCCATATAAAATAGGCTCTAATGAATCTGCAAAAAATAACAAGCATAGTCGATGAAATAAGCTTCTGACTTCATTGTTTTTAATTGATATGGAACAAGGAGGCTCGCTATTGTTCGTTCGCACATGGAGTTCCGACCCGAGTTGATCTACATTTTTGACTTAATTGTCAACCAAATGAAGAGATAACCAAAAATAGATGTTTGGGTTTTAAAAACTCCTTTCACACCCAAACTGCTAATTGCATTACATAATGCCACGCCTCAATACAGAGCTCACGAGATCTGTCATTAAAAAGACAACGAGAAAAAAAAACAAACGCAGTAGACAAAACTAAAAATTTAACGGCAAAAACTCAATATCTAAATGTAAAAGCATCTAGTAAACAACGTCAAAATGCAACCAGATAAAACCTTAACTGCACAAATTTTCTTTAATCATCTACAGAGCAGATTGGAATTTTCCTTTATGATACTGGCTAACAAGTAAAAAGAAAAATAATGAGCCGAAATTCAGAAATCTATCAACATTTTTTAAATCCAATGATTTCAATCATCTTAAAAATCATTAGCTATTAACAAAATAATTCTCGATAAATGTAGTAAAAAGTCATTAAGAAACTGATAGGTTAGACTAAACAAATCTATCTTTGGTTAGACTAAGCCATAGAAATAGAATAAAGAAGCAGAAAAGCTCAAGAAATTGCAAACAATCTGCAAAAAAATCATTAGCTATTATCTAAATATTGTTTTTGATTTCAAATCTTTTTAATACTAAACGAACTAAAATTATACTGAACGATTAAATAAGTTCACTTGGGCCTCATTTGAAAAATATTGGGCTCTGTTTTTTGCCAATGAGTTAAAAGAGAAGTCATTTAATCCACCAGCTTTTCTCTGAAAACTTTATCCATGAATCTTTTAACGTCTTCTTTGAGCCAAAGGGAACTATCAGTATTAGGATGATGTGATAAGCTTCTAAAAGAAAACAAAATTATAAAAAACATCCAAAAATTTAAATAATATTTGAAAATTCGTCGCCTCGAAGTCATTAACACAATAGTTGGAGTAAAACAGCTAACTAGATAAACTTTGGTTGCAGTAGAACAGACGGGGGGACTGTCATTACTGAGACTGACATAGAGTTCGCAAAAATAAGTTTAAGATCGGCTAACGCTCAAAAAAATTATCCAAAATTTAATTTTAAAGTCTTAACAGCCATTAGCCGTCCACTCAAAGCACTAGCTGGGGTCACCTAATGCTCATTAGAAAGACTATTGCACTTTTAGTTAACGTGTTCATGGCATAGGATTTTTGAAAAATTCAGTAAAATCTCAAAATGAATATCAAATTTTCATTAAAAATTACGAACAAATTCGAAGCCAAAAGAAAATTTAAGCAGTTCCTTGAAAGTTAATTTTCTGTTGATTGGGCATCATTGGACCACAAATGAGGTTTGTCATTAACGGAACCTCAATATGAAAGGTGACTGTTCTCCTATTGACTTGGAAAACAAAAAAATATATTTTTCTAAAAAAACAGCTCCCAAATAGAAATCGAATTTTTTTGATATCAAATTTTCCTGAGACCAGAACTAGTCTTTTTAATTGCCGTTCGTCTATTAGCAACACCAAATTGATGCATTTTGTAGCGTGAAAGGTAATTTTGAATTACAATTTTTATAGAAAAAATGTTAATTCGAACAAAAATTACGCTAAAAGTGAACAAAATTGAACCACATATCCCCTGTTCATATGAAACTTTAAACCTCGATAACTCCTCGAAAAAACGAATTAAAAAAATCCTTTTAATTCCGAATTCTACGCTGGGCGAGCTTTTTGATGATACTACTCACATTTCCATCGGCCAAAATTGTCTGCACAAAAAAAACCCATTTGAGTATATAGTTCCTCCCCCCACAAGTGGGGTCGGAACAATAATAAACCAAAAACTTGGATCCAAATACATTTTGACAAAAATTATGTTTAACTAGCTCAATATTTTTCAACCAGAAATTTATATAACTCAAGGAGTCTTTTAATAGTTTGCATATGTTCAACAACTATGAAAACAATTTAGCAATGAATTGTTTTAAAGCAAACAATCTTTATAATATTACGTGGCTGCAGTGGGATACATAAGGCTAAACTAGGGATTCAAAACTGGCCGTGATAAATTTATTGAAATTTTTAGAGTATCATGTCATATATCTTCCAACGTGTAAATCATAAATAGTTTAAAAATTGACAGAAGCTTGTATTGAAGTGAAATAAGTGCAAAAGTAAATATTTTCTTTTTTTAAAAAAAAAGAAAATAGCAGCAGGTCAGTTGTGCTGTTTTAAATTGAGTGAAAGCACACTTTTTCGAATCTATTCTGCCCCCCCCCCCGCCCTCATTACAATTTACGTGCTGCTATATAGTACGTTACTATGCAAAATTTATCAATTATAGCGCCATGGGGAGTAAAGTTATATTCCCACAAGCTGGGGGGGGGGGGGGGGGGGGGGGGGGGCGGCAGAATAGATCCATTTTTGCGCATTAACGAAAATTTTCTCGAAAATCTCAGCAATTTTCAACTGGAATGTAAATTTCCTTAAGAAGTGTGTGCTTACACCAGAAACTCTGCTTCAACTTGTTCAAGTGATCAATCTAATCTTTTGCTTAGTTCAACGTAAAACCCGGGGAGGGGGTAAATAATATGCACCCACTAAGCGGGGGGGAATTAATGAAACATACCCGGCAGATTGCCGGAAAATAGCCGCCGTTGATTCCGATAAGCATGATTGGGATTGAAAGAACAGAAAATATTGGAAAAAAAAAATTTTTGTACAAAAACATTTTTTAAGTCCGATTTATTTTGATGGGATTTCGTAGTTGAACATACTTCTGTTTCTTAGATAGAGGCTACAGGGGCTACTATCAATACCAATAAGCATAAGAGATGGTAACTAAGACTTATAGGAACGACGTTCAAATAGCGGGCATCTAAAATTGGGCTTTATGGGTTTATCCCGTTTCTATTTCTGACTTCAATTTTTTTATACTGACTCTGTTCATTTTGAATTGCTTTGCTGAGTAACTGATGTTCAAATTAACTTTAAGGAGAATGAGAGAAGAGAGAAACTAGCCTAGAGAAGTCAATAAGATTTCACGCAAAATGTCGGCAAAATGGTTAAACGAAAAAAAGTTCGACGAAGTAAAAAAAAACATAGCAGGACAAGTCCTGACGTACAATTCAAAGAATTTTCATTGACTAAACAGAAAACTAGACCAAGAACGGACTATGAATGGATCGGAAAAACCATTTAGAAAAAAATCCGATACAAAAAATCGAAAAACTGTAAAAATCAAAGTGAAATTGCCGCATGTGAACAAAAAACCACTAGCGAGAAAGCGAATTTTTGTTCAAACACCGTTTTCTCACTCTACTTTAAATTTAGAGCTAACAAATTTCACGCCGCAAAACCACTTGCTTTTTCGCTCCACTTCCTGTTTCGGCGTGACCAAAATCACTACTCCAATTTGACTTCAAAAATCATGAAAATGTGTGAACAGATCTTAAAAAAAAGACAGCGCCCCAATACAATTCATATTCTTTGAATTGTAAAAAAATAGGAGCGCTATAATAGCCGGCTGAGAAGATGAGGGCGGCTATTAAAAAGATCCAATAATTTAAGGCAAGGAGTTGATGAATGTTGATGAATGCTGAACGATCTGAGGTCTTTTCATCCAAATTGAATTGCGTTTTAGCTATAACTTCAATCTTCCATCACTCGTTTATCCATCCATCTCTTATAGAATCTGATAGTGATGATTTTCCTCCCCTTAATGAATGTCCCTTTATTATCCTCAATTTGGGGGAGGACCCGTTGACTGTATAAGTTCAAGCTCCTTCAGTTTCTCAAGTGCCTCCTCGCTGTAACAACAACGACATTAACTGTTACAAACAAAATTATGTAAAAAGCAAAACAAAGCAAAAGGCAAAACAGTATAGATCCGAAACTTGGTATGTCATGCAATGCATCATGGTCACTTATCTATGCGAGTTAACTTTTCAAATATAATCGTGAACAGTTAAAAATGATGCCCAGCTCTAGTCTAATAAGGACGGCCATCTTGCAAAATCCTGCAAGAATCTTGCAGGAGTCTTGTAAGATTACGCACCATCTTGCAAGATCTTGCAAGATTCTTGTAAGATAGGCGTCCGGATCTTGCAAGATAAGCGTCATTTGCAAGAATCTTGCAAGATAAGCGTCATTTGCAAGAATCTTGCAAGATCTTCCGGAGTTCGACTAGAGAGGCTCAAAATTGAACGCCTTCTACTCATTTGTTGTGGCATCTCACAGTGATAGTCTGCAAAGCCTGGAAGTTTTTTGTTATGTTACTGCAGGCTAGGTGACGGTTTTCAATTTTCTAAATTTCGACAAGTCTTTAAGTTTTTCGAGTTCCAGGTAGAAACTCCTGCCCCTAAATTGATTGGAACGTCACAATGTAACGGATTTAAAATAGATTTTTCTGGAAATCTTTTTGTATCAACTTTGGAATCTTTTCCGTTTGTGCCCCCCCCCCCCCCTCCAGTACGTTATGCACCCCCCAATTACAGAGCACGTACCATTACATAGTAAATCATTATGTAAAAACATGGCACGCGCGTCTGGAGGATGTAAATAATATGCACCCACTGAGCTTGAGGGGTAGGGCACAAGCGGAAAAGATTCTAAAAACGATACCTACCATACAGTTCTGATGGATGAGTTATCGTTTGTGATAGGGGCCATAGACAGTGCCATTAGTATCTCTAATATCTCACTGTCCTCAACTACAGCCTCGACTGCCTCTCTCTGGCCATTATGAATGACATTGTTCATTATGTGCACAGCCCTCCTCACCAACTCGCCATTGTCATTCACTAGCAGTTCCTACCAACACCAATACATAGTTAGCAAGGTAGCAGCATAAAATTAGGGGGAGGGTATTCAGATCATTTCTGTTCCCCCCCCCCCCCGGCCGCCTCGTACGTTATGTTACCCCCCGTTACAGACCACGTGTAATTACATGGTAAATCGTTATGTAAAAATATGGCAAAAACGTCTGGGGGTGCAACTAATATGCATCACTAAGCGGGGGGCGGGTGGCTGTTCTTGTTGGCTTGAAGGAGCCACGTTCATTCATAGTTTCTTCCCCGACCTACATCATTTCACAACCTTACGTTTTTACCCATAAACTTAACAACCATCCTGTTCTTACCCACAAATTTTTGGATAAGAGAGTGATTTCTCGCCCTAAATAACTTGTAACACACGTGTAATTCATGCGTGAATGTAGAGGTATAAATAATAACTAACTTGTTCATCTAATTTGGGGTACTCAAAAATTTAAATGTTAAATGAAAATAGTCGTGGTATGCAAGACCTCGGCCGAAAAAAAAATAAAAAACAATTCCTGCAATCACAAATAGGTTAATGCAAGGCCAAAAAGCATTCATAATTTCACCAAATACAATTGCGTAAAACTTGTGTACCCTATTTTGATAAATTGACATTGTCTTTCATCACAGACAGTTCCTGGTACAAAAAACGCAAATTCTGGCTGGAAAAGTTAATATTTGCAAAATTCTTGGAGGATGAATTCCTGGCTGATCCGCAGATTCAGTAACCATTTCATACTTAAGAGTTCTCTATCTCGAACCGGACAGACAAAAATACGATCACGCACGAAATCATGTAAACATAGCAAACCAGTCGCCGAAAAACTGCATAGTAGACTCACACTGTGCATAAAATAGAGATAGTAACAGATACAGATTTGGTCAGATGAAGTTGCTGATGCAACTTGTAATAACTCTTTGAACAAACTAAATCGTTTTCTCTAAATCGGTTTAGAGAAATCCTTACATTAATAATGTTGACAAGTCATTAGAGAGTTAAACCAATTATAATCCGAAAACTTTAACGCAATTCATTTTAAAACTCACCGCGATTTATTTTAAGAAATGAGGTCGCGCACACTTGAGAAGCAAAAAAGCAGTGAAAGAGCGGTATAATCAACAAAATCGGTCTTTTAAGCTTTGCGGCGTGGAAAAATGTGAATTAAAAAAGAGCCTTAGTTGACGGAGCGCAACAATTTAGACTGCTGAAACTACTCATAAAAAAACTTGACATGGGTTCCAAAAAAATAGTCGTTAACCCAAACAAACTACTTATTTCCTTATACAAACCAGTGTTTTTCAAAAAAAGAAAAATTCAATAAAAAAGAACAGATATGAATATGATACATTCACCTTTTTGCCAAAAATTTAAATATTTTAATCAATTTTCTCAAAATTTTCTATAATTGGTGATGTAGCATCAATGCCTCTCCGGAGTGCGAAGTCAAAAAAGCAAAAAGACTTACAAAACATTGTAAAATGTTTCATTGGCTCTAGTAAAGACTTGCCTATCAAACATATAAAACCAGTAACCAAGGAATGATTGATTTTAAGTAAGCAGATAAACGAAAAAGAAATTAAGTGACATGAAGAAGAAAAACAGGAACAATGCTACAAAACAAGACAAAAAGGCTATGACATTCGACTAATTTATATCAATTTGTTTGACAAACATAACAATAAAGATAGAAATCAAAATGAAAGATCACCAAAACAACCAAACATTCTACAACAGATAAGAAAAAACTGGTACAAAACGACGCTAAAACGGCAAAGTGACAAGAGGAGCTCAAAATAGAATATAGAAACTTATGTACTTAAGATGGTCAAAACTGATACCAATCACACAATTTCTCCCTAATGCCTCTGAGAAAGGTGAAAAAGTTAAGAGTTGAAACTGAAAAAGGGCTTCAAAAACCCGTGCGTGAACAAAACTTTTTGTTCCGCTCAGCAAAATCTTTCACCTAATTTTCTTGCCCTCTTTTAGAATAATGCATGATCAGAATTAATATCGCCAATATTTTCTTCTTGGCTGT
The DNA here is from genome assembly GCF_964194025.1 of Convolutriloba macropyga. NCBI lineage: Eukaryota > Metazoa > Xenacoelomorpha > Acoela > Convolutidae > Convolutriloba > Convolutriloba macropyga. The sequence continues at coordinate 66,751,158 of NC_134474.1, read as the reverse complement.
TGAATTTTAATCAACCAATTGACCTGAACACTTGTTATCATGCGTGGGACCGACTTTACACCATGTTTCACCGACAATTTACAGCATATAAAAACTAAGATCACCATAACTCCTTTTCATGTTTTAAACAAAATCAAGATAACAGCATAAACTGATCTTACAGCAGTTTCGCAGCCATAACAAAAACGAAACGGACCAAAATGATGACTACAAATATTTTCTAAGAAAAATTAGAAATTCCTGAAATACATTAGTACGCTCAAAAACATTTTAACGCATTTTTAAAAATATCAAAAACGCCCCCTTAAAAAATTTCTTTACATTTTGACCAAGTTTAACATTTGAATTCCATCTGTACACTTATGTATAGTTAATGTAACAAGCAGTGGACTATTTTTTAGACAAAACAAAGCTGAAAGGTTGCCAGAAAAAAACTTCGATAGCTTTGCAGACCTGTTGTCTCAAAAAACACATTAAATTAGTCCGGAAAATGAAATAAAACAAACGCTGATATCTCAATTTGATTCAGACATGTCTTGTTTTTAGAAGCTGCCCTCAAATAATCTTCAAAATATTGAGACCTCTCC